>NW_026991293.1:112500-115000 GCF_036370855.1 Dromaius novaehollandiae | reverse complement strand
AGGCTTCGGAACGGAACGGGGGTCGGGGCGTGGCGGGGGGGGGGGGCGCGCGGGGGGGGTGGGGGGGGCGCGAAGATTCCGCCTCGGCTCCCAGAGGCGCGCGGAACCCCGAGGCTTCGGAACGGAACGGGGGTCGGGGCGGGGTGGGGGGGGGGGCGCGCGGGGGGGGTGGGGGGGGGCGCGAAGATTCCGCCTCGGCTCCCAGAGGCGCGCGGAACCCCGAGGCTTCGGAACGGAACGGGGGTCGGGGCGGGGGGGGGGGGGGGCGCGCGGGGGGTGGGGGGGGCGCGAAGATTCCGCCTCGGCTCCCAGAGGCGCGCGGAACCCCGAGGCTTCGGAACGGAACGGCCCCGGCCGGGGAACGTGAGGGAACAAGCAGGCTTGGCGGCGGCGAAAAGGCGGGCGGGGGGGGGGGGGGGGCGCGGGGGGGGCCGGCGGGCGGACGGCGCGAGAACCGATTAAAAAAAAAAAAAAAGGCGCGAACGGCGCGGGTTCGCACACAAGCACCCTCCGCTGCCTTGTTGGGGGGGGGGGGCGGGGGGCGCGCGCCAGGCGCGGTATCACGGGTTGTTGGCGGGCCAGTGCCGCCCTGCCCCGCTGACGGCGCCTGTGTGGAGTGTGTGTTTGTGTGCGCGCGTGCCCCGCCCCGGGGCCCCCCTGCTGCCTCGGGGCGCCGGTCAGCCCGGGGTCAGGGATTTCTGCTGAGGCGGGGCGTTGAAAGCAGTGCGAGGGGAGCAAGGCAGGCACCAGGAAAGGGAGGGGGTAAGGGGCGGCAGCGGCCAGGCAAGAAGAAAGAAAGAAAGGAAGAAAGAGGAAAAGAAAGAAAGGAATAAAAGGCAGACAGACAGACAGACAGACAGACAGACAAGACCTAGAGACCTAGATTCGTAAGTGAGCACCTTCCCCTGCTGTAGGACCGCGTGCCGGGGCGGGGCGGGGCGGGGGGGGGGGGGGGGGCACCGCGCTCCCACACAGAAAACCGAGAAAAATCAGCAAGGCAGGAAAAGGAGGGGAAAAGACGCGCGTGCTCGGAAACGCAAAGAAACAAGAGCAAACCCGAAAAACAACACGACCCCAAAAAGAAGCGAGCGGAACCCCTTGCCCCGAAAGAAACGAACAAACAAACAAGCGAAGCGCTCGAGCCGGGGGGGGGGGGGGGGGGCGGACGACCGGGGGTGCGCGGCGGGCCGTCCCGGTAGCGGCCGGCGCAGCGGGTCCGCCGTGGCAGCGGCCGGCCCACGCCCCCGGGCCTGGGAGGCTGCCTTGGCGGCGGCCAGAGGGTCTACCGGCTCCGGGAGTCTCGGAGGGGCGAGCCGGTCGACGCGGCTCCGCTGGGTGTCGCGGAGGCGAGCAGGTCGACCTGGATCCGGGGGTCGCGGAGGGGCGAGCTGGTCGACCGGGCTCCGCGAGGCTGCCTGGGGCGCGCGGCGTGCCGGTCTACCCGGCTCCGGGCTTGGGGCTCGGCCAGCCGGTCGACCGGGCTCCGGGAGGCGCGAGGAAGTGGCAGGCCGTCTCCCGGGTCCGCCTCCCACGCTGTCAGCAGGTCTACCCGGCTCCGGCGAGACTTGGCCGCCCTTCGGGGTGGTGACCGGTAGACCTGTTTCCCCCGGCTTTCCTCTGGAGCGGCGAAAGGGGTCGCTCTGCGTCGCTGCCTCCAGTTACGTCATCGTAGACGTGGGCCATTCCCGCGCCCCTCCCCGGTAGGAGGGGCGGGTGTCCTTTGGCTCTCCGGCGCCGCCTGACTTAGCGGTACGACTGTAGGGGAGAGAGGTGAGCAACCACTCACCTTCCGGAGACTGGCTCCCGGGCGCCCCCTGCGCATGCAGCCGACTTGCGAGAGGGGTGAGGCGGCCTGTGAGGGCAGGCAGGAGCGGTCCCGTCCCGGTTCTCTCCACCGGAGCGCGCTTGGTGCGGCGGCCTCCCGGCAGCTCCCTGGCAGCCCCGCGAGCGTGTCCCAGGTGCCAGGAAGCGCGGAGAGCGGGCTCGCCGGCGGCTAGTGGCTGGAGCGCGGGTCGGCCCGGCGAGAGCGAGAGCGAGAGCGAAGGGGGGCACGGGGGTGCCCCGTGCGGCTCCGGCTTCGGGGTTCTCCGCCGCAGGCAGCGCGGGGCGATGCCAGCGCTCCGGCTGCCGATCCCATCCCTACCCGCACGCAGCGCCCGCTGAGGCGTCCCGGGACACGTCGCAGAGGCCCCTCGGCGGGCCGGTGCTTCCCTGCTCGCCCTGTCCCAGGGAGCGCGGGGGGGTGGCCGGTGTTCAGGCTCGAGCGGGCACCTCTGGCAGACGCTGCTCCCTCACCCCCACGCAGCGCCCGCCGCTGGCTGCCTCCTCGGTGGCCACGCCGGGCAGGGCAGTTGGCTCAGGACCTGACCGATCTCGATCGATCGATGAGGCCGTTCGGGTCGCGTCGGAGAGGGCCCCCGGCGGGTCGGCTCTTCCGTGCTCCCCGTCACAGGGTGCGCGGCGGTGTCCGATGTTCAGGCAGGGGGGTCTCCTCTCCAGC
>NW_026991293.1:97500-100000 GCF_036370855.1 Dromaius novaehollandiae | reverse complement strand
GGGGGGGGCGCGAAGATTCCGCCTCGGCTCCCAGAGGCGCGCGGAACCCCGAGGCTTCGGAACGGAACGGGGGTCGGGGCGGGGGGGGGGGGGGGCGCGCGGGGGGTGGGGGGGGCGCGAAGATTCCGCCTCGGCTCCCAGAGGCGCGCGGAACCCCGAGGCTTCGGAACGGAACGGCCCCGGCCGGGGAACGTGAGGGAACAAGCAGGCTTGGCGGCGGCGAAAAGGCGGGCGGGGGGGGGGGGGGGGCGCGGGGGGGGCCGGCGGGCGGACGGCGCGAGAACCGATTAAAAAAAAAAAAAAAGGCGCGAACGGCGCGGGTTCGCACACAAGCACCCTCCGCTGCCTTGTTGGGGGGGGGGGGCGGGGGGCGCGCGCCAGGCGCGGTATCACGGGTTGTTGGCGGGCCAGTGCCGCCCTGCCCCGCTGACGGCGCCTGTGTGGAGTGTGTGTTTGTGTGCGCGCGTGCCCCGCCCCGGGGCCCCCCTGCTGCCTCGGGGCGCCGGTCAGCCCGGGGTCAGGGATTTCTGCTGAGGCGGGGCGTTGAAAGCAGTGCGAGGGGAGCAAGGCAGGCACCAGGAAAGGGAGGGGGTAAGGGGCGGCAGCGGCCAGGCAAGAAGAAAGAAAGAAAGGAAGAAAGAGGAAAAGAAAGAAAGGAATAAAAGGCAGACAGACAGACAGACAGACAGACAGACAAGACCTAGAGACCTAGATTCGTAAGTGAGCACCTTCCCCTGCTGTAGGACCGCGTGCCGGGGCGGGGCGGGGCGGGGGGGGGGGGGGGGGCACCGCGCTCCCACACAGAAAACCGAGAAAAATCAGCAAGGCAGGAAAAGGAGGGGAAAAGACGCGCGTGCTCGGAAACGCAAAGAAACAAGAGCAAACCCGAAAAACAACACGACCCCAAAAAGAAGCGAGCGGAACCCCTTGCCCCGAAAGAAACGAACAAACAAACAAGCGAAGCGCTCGAGCCGGGGGGGGGGGGGGGGGGCGGACGACCGGGGGTGCGCGGCGGGCCGTCCCGGTAGCGGCCGGCGCAGCGGGTCCGCCGTGGCAGCGGCCGGCCCACGCCCCCGGGCCTGGGAGGCTGCCTTGGCGGCGGCCAGAGGGTCTACCGGCTCCGGGAGTCTCGGAGGGGCGAGCCGGTCGACGCGGCTCCGCTGGGTGTCGCGGAGGCGAGCAGGTCGACCTGGATCCGGGGGTCGCGGAGGGGCGAGCTGGTCGACCGGGCTCCGCGAGGCTGCCTGGGGCGCGCGGCGTGCCGGTCTACCCGGCTCCGGGCTTGGGGCTCGGCCAGCCGGTCGACCGGGCTCCGGGAGGCGCGAGGAAGTGGCAGGCCGTCTCCCGGGTCCGCCTCCCACGCTGTCAGCAGGTCTACCCGGCTCCGGCGAGACTTGGCCGCCCTTCGGGGTGGTGACCGGTAGACCTGTTTCCCCCGGCTTTCCTCTGGAGCGGCGAAAGGGGTCGCTCTGCGTCGCTGCCTCCAGTTACGTCATCGTAGACGTGGGCCATTCCCGCGCCCCTCCCCGGTAGGAGGGGCGGGTGTCCTTTGGCTCTCCGGCGCCGCCTGACTTAGCGGTACGACTGTAGGGGAGAGAGGTGAGCAACCACTCACCTTCCGGAGACTGGCTCCCGGGCGCCCCCTGCGCATGCAGCCGACTTGCGAGAGGGGTGAGGCGGCCTGTGAGGGCAGGCAGGAGCGGTCCCGTCCCGGTTCTCTCCACCGGAGCGCGCTTGGTGCGGCGGCCTCCCGGCAGCTCCCTGGCAGCCCCGCGAGCGTGTCCCAGGTGCCAGGAAGCGCGGAGAGCGGGCTCGCCGGCGGCTAGTGGCTGGAGCGCGGGTCGGCCCGGCGAGAGCGAGAGCGAGAGCGAAGGGGGGCACGGGGGTGCCCCGTGCGGCTCCGGCTTCGGGGTTCTCCGCCGCAGGCAGCGCGGGGCGATGCCAGCGCTCCGGCTGCCGATCCCATCCCTACCCGCACGCAGCGCCCGCTGAGGCGTCCCGGGACACGTCGCAGAGGCCCCTCGGCGGGCCGGTGCTTCCCTGCTCGCCCTGTCCCAGGGAGCGCGGGGGGGTGGCCGGTGTTCAGGCTCGAGCGGGCACCTCTGGCAGACGCTGCTCCCTCACCCCCACGCAGCGCCCGCCGCTGGCTGCCTCCTCGGTGGCCACGCCGGGCAGGGCAGTTGGCTCAGGACCTGACCGATCTCGATCGATCGATGAGGCCGTTCGGGTCGCGTCGGAGAGGGCCCCCGGCGGGTCGGCTCTTCCGTGCTCCCCGTCACAGGGTGCGCGGCGGTGTCCGATGTTCAGGCAGGGGGGTCTCCTCTCCAGCGCGCGCCCCGTGGTGTGCGAGGTGCTGCCCGCTGGAGCGGCGAGGGGCCGCTTTCCTCGGGCTTCTTTCACCGAACCCGGCTCTGCGAGGCCGAGTGGCCCTGTGAGCTCCCAGGCGTCCGAAAAACCTGCGCGAGGCGTCGGCGATGGTCCCAGCCCCGGGTCGCCGGGT
>NW_026991293.1:82500-85000 GCF_036370855.1 Dromaius novaehollandiae | reverse complement strand
GCGCGAAGATTCCGCCTCGGCTCCCAGAGGCGCGCGGAACCCCGAGGCTTCGGAACGGAACGGGGGTCGGGGCGGGGTGGGGGGGGGGGGCGCGCGGGGGGGGTGGGGGGGGGCGCGAAGATTCCGCCTCGGCTCCCAGAGGCGCGCGGAACCCCGAGGCTTCGGAACGGAACGGGGGTCGGGGCGGGGTGGGGGGGGGGGCGCGCGGGGGGGGGTGGGGGGGGGGCGCGAAGATTCCGCCTCGGCTCCCAGAGGCGCGCGGAACCCCGAGGCTTCGGAACGGAACGGCCCCGGCCGGGGAACGTGAGGGAACAAGCAGGCTTGGCGGCGGCGAAAAGGCGGGCGGGGGGGGGGGGGGGGGGCGCGGGGGGGGGCCGGCGGGCGGACGGCGCGAGAACCGATTAAAAAAAAAAAAAAAGGCGCGAACGGCGCGGGTTCGCACACAAGCACCCTCCGCTGCCTTGTTGGGGGGGGGGGGCGGGGGGCGCGCGCCAGGCGCGGTATCACGGGTTGTTGGCGGGCCAGTGCCGCCCTGCCCCGCTGACGGCGCCTGTGTGGAGTGTGTGTTTGTGTGCGCGCGTGCCCCGCCCCGGGGCCCCCCTGCTGCCTCGGGGCGCCGGTCAGCCCGGGGTCAGGGATTTCTGCTGAGGCGGGGCGTTGAAAGCAGTGCGAGGGGAGCAAGGCAGGCACCAGGAAAGGGAGGGGGTAAGGGGCGGCAGCGGCCGGGCAAGAAGAAAGAAAGAAAGGAAGAAAGAGGAAAAGAAAGAAAGGAATAAAAGGCAGACAGACAGACAGACAGACAGACAGACAAGACCTAGAGACCTAGATTCGTAAGTGAGCACCTTCCCCTGCTGTAGGACCGCGTGCCGGGGCGGGGCGGGGGGGGGGGGGGGGGCACCGCGCTCCCACACAGAAAACCGAGAAAAATCAGCAAGGCAGGAAAAGGAGGGGAAAAGACGCGCGTGCTCGGAAACGCAAAGAAACAAGAGCAAACCCGAAAAACAACACGACCCCAAAAAGAAGCGAGCGGAACCCCTTGCCCCGAAAGAAACGAACAAACAAACAAGCGAAGCGCTCGAGCCGGGGGGGGGGGGGGGGGGGGGCGGACGACCGGGGGTGCGCGGCGGGCCGTCCCGGTAGCGGCCGGCGCAGCGGGTCCGCCGTGGCAGCGGCCGGCCCACGCCCCCGGGCCTGGGAGGCTGCCTTGGCGGCGGCCAGAGGGTCTACCGGCTCCGGGAGTCTCGGAGGGGCGAGCCGGTCGACGCGGCTCCGCTGGGTCTCGCGGAGGCGAGCAGGTCGACCTGGATCCGGGGGTCGCGGAGGGGCGAGCTGGTCGACCGGGCTCCGCGAGGCTGCCTGGGGCGCGCGGCGTGCCGGTCTACCCGGCTCCGGGCTTGGGGCTCGGCCAGCCGGTCGACCGGGCTCCGGGAGGCGCGAGGAAGTGGCAGGCCGTCTCCCGGGTCCGCCTCCCACGCTGTCAGCAGGTCTACCCGGCTCCGGCGAGACTTGGCCGCCCTTCGGGGTGGTGACCGGTAGACCTGTTTCCCCCGGCTTTCCTCTGGAGCGGCGAAAGGGGTCGCTCTGCGTCGCTGCCTCCAGTTACGTCATCGTAGACGTGGGCCATTCCCGCGCCCCTCCCCGGTAGGAGGGGCGGGTGTCCTTTGGCTCTCCGGCGCCGCCTGACTTAGCGGTACGACTGTAGGGGAGAGAGGTGAGCAACCACTCACCTTCCGGAGACTGGCTCCCGGGCGCCCCCTGCGCATGCAGCCGACTTGCGAGAGGGGTGAGGCGGCCTGTGAGGGCAGGCAGGAGCGGTCCCGTCCCGGTTCTCTCCACCGGAGCGCGCTTGGTGCGGCGGCCTCCCGGCAGCTCCCTGGCAGCCCCGCGAGCGTGTCCCAGGTGCCAGGAAGCGCGGAGAGCGGGCTCGCCGGCGGCTAGTGGCTGGAGCGCGGGTTGGCCCGGCGAGAGCAAGAGCGAGAGCGAAGGGGGGCACGGGGGTGCCCCGTGCGGCTCCGGCTTCGGGGTTCTCCGCCGCAGGCAGCGCGGGGCGATGCCAGCGCTCCGGCTGCCGATCCCATCCCTACCCGCACGCAGCGCCCGCTGAGGCGTCCCGGGACACGTCGCAGAGGCCCCTCGGCGGGCCGGTGCTTCCCTGCTCGCCCTGTCCCAGGGAGCGCGGGGGGGTGGCCGGTGTTCAGGCTCGAGCGGGCACCTCTGGCAGACGCTGCTCCCTCACCCCCACGCAGCGCCCGCCGCTGGCTGCCTCCTCGGTGGCCACGCCGGGCAGGGCAGTTGGCTCAGGACCTGACCGATCTCGATCGATCGATGAGGCCGTTCGGGTCGCGTCGGAGAGGGCCCCCGGCGGGTCGGCTCTTCCGTGCTCCCCGTCACAGGGTGCGCGGCGGTGTCCGATGTTCAGGCAGGGGGGTCTCCTCTCCAGCGCGCGCCCCGTGGTGTGCGAGGTGCTGCCCGCTGGAGCGGCGAGGGGCCGCTTTCCTCG
>NW_026991293.1:67500-70000 GCF_036370855.1 Dromaius novaehollandiae | reverse complement strand
CGCGGAACCCCGAGGCTTCGGAACGGAACGGGGGTCGGGGCGGGGGGGGGGGGGGGCGCGCGGGGGGTGGGGGGGGCGCGAAGATTCCGCCTCGGCTCCCAGAGGCGCGCGGAACCCCGAGGCTTCGGAACGGAACGGCCCCGGCCGGGGAACGTGAGGGAACAAGCAGGCTTGGCGGCGGCGAAAAGGCGGGCGGGGGGGGGGGGGGGGCGCGGGGGGGGCCGGCGGGCGGACGGCGCGAGAACCGATTAAAAAAAAAAAAAAAGGCGCGAACGGCGCGGGTTCGCACACAAGCACCCTCCGCTGCCTTGTTGGGGGGGGGGGGCGGGGGGCGCGCGCCAGGCGCGGTATCACGGGTTGTTGGCGGGCCAGTGCCGCCCTGCCCCGCTGACGGCGCCTGTGTGGAGTGTGTGTTTGTGTGCGCGCGTGCCCCGCCCCGGGGCCCCCCTGCTGCCTCGGGGCGCCGGTCAGCCCGGGGTCAGGGATTTCTGCTGAGGCGGGGCGTTGAAAGCAGTGCGAGGGGAGCAAGGCAGGCACCAGGAAAGGGAGGGGGTAAGGGGCGGCAGCGGCCAGGCAAGAAGAAAGAAAGAAAGGAAGAAAGAGGAAAAGAAAGAAAGGAATAAAAGGCAGACAGACAGACAGACAGACAGACAGACAAGACCTAGAGACCTAGATTCGTAAGTGAGCACCTTCCCCTGCTGTAGGACCGCGTGCCGGGGCGGGGCGGGGCGGGGGGGGGGGGGGGGGCACCGCGCTCCCACACAGAAAACCGAGAAAAATCAGCAAGGCAGGAAAAGGAGGGGAAAAGACGCGCGTGCTCGGAAACGCAAAGAAACAAGAGCAAACCCGAAAAACAACACGACCCCAAAAAGAAGCGAGCGGAACCCCTTGCCCCGAAAGAAACGAACAAACAAACAAGCGAAGCGCTCGAGCCGGGGGGGGGGGGGGGGGGCGGACGACCGGGGGTGCGCGGCGGGCCGTCCCGGTAGCGGCCGGCGCAGCGGGTCCGCCGTGGCAGCGGCCGGCCCACGCCCCCGGGCCTGGGAGGCTGCCTTGGCGGCGGCCAGAGGGTCTACCGGCTCCGGGAGTCTCGGAGGGGCGAGCCGGTCGACGCGGCTCCGCTGGGTGTCGCGGAGGCGAGCAGGTCGACCTGGATCCGGGGGTCGCGGAGGGGCGAGCTGGTCGACCGGGCTCCGCGAGGCTGCCTGGGGCGCGCGGCGTGCCGGTCTACCCGGCTCCGGGCTTGGGGCTCGGCCAGCCGGTCGACCGGGCTCCGGGAGGCGCGAGGAAGTGGCAGGCCGTCTCCCGGGTCCGCCTCCCACGCTGTCAGCAGGTCTACCCGGCTCCGGCGAGACTTGGCCGCCCTTCGGGGTGGTGACCGGTAGACCTGTTTCCCCCGGCTTTCCTCTGGAGCGGCGAAAGGGGTCGCTCTGCGTCGCTGCCTCCAGTTACGTCATCGTAGACGTGGGCCATTCCCGCGCCCCTCCCCGGTAGGAGGGGCGGGTGTCCTTTGGCTCTCCGGCGCCGCCTGACTTAGCGGTACGACTGTAGGGGAGAGAGGTGAGCAACCACTCACCTTCCGGAGACTGGCTCCCGGGCGCCCCCTGCGCATGCAGCCGACTTGCGAGAGGGGTGAGGCGGCCTGTGAGGGCAGGCAGGAGCGGTCCCGTCCCGGTTCTCTCCACCGGAGCGCGCTTGGTGCGGCGGCCTCCCGGCAGCTCCCTGGCAGCCCCGCGAGCGTGTCCCAGGTGCCAGGAAGCGCGGAGAGCGGGCTCGCCGGCGGCTAGTGGCTGGAGCGCGGGTCGGCCCGGCGAGAGCGAGAGCGAGAGCGAAGGGGGGCACGGGGGTGCCCCGTGCGGCTCCGGCTTCGGGGTTCTCCGCCGCAGGCAGCGCGGGGCGATGCCAGCGCTCCGGCTGCCGATCCCATCCCTACCCGCACGCAGCGCCCGCTGAGGCGTCCCGGGACACGTCGCAGAGGCCCCTCGGCGGGCCGGTGCTTCCCTGCTCGCCCTGTCCCAGGGAGCGCGGGGGGGTGGCCGGTGTTCAGGCTCGAGCGGGCACCTCTGGCAGACGCTGCTCCCTCACCCCCACGCAGCGCCCGCCGCTGGCTGCCTCCTCGGTGGCCACGCCGGGCAGGGCAGTTGGCTCAGGACCTGACCGATCTCGATCGATCGATGAGGCCGTTCGGGTCGCGTCGGAGAGGGCCCCCGGCGGGTCGGCTCTTCCGTGCTCCCCGTCACAGGGTGCGCGGCGGTGTCCGATGTTCAGGCAGGGGGGTCTCCTCTCCAGCGCGCGCCCCGTGGTGTGCGAGGTGCTGCCCGCTGGAGCGGCGAGGGGCCGCTTTCCTCGGGCTTCTTTCACCGAACCCGGCTCTGCGAGGCCGAGTGGCCCTGTGAGCTCCCAGGCGTCCGAAAAACCTGCGCGAGGCGTCGGCGATGGTCCCAGCCCCGGGTCGCCGGGTGCCGGCCGCAAGCAGCTCGATGGGTGGGGGTGGCGAACC
>NW_026991293.1:52500-55000 GCF_036370855.1 Dromaius novaehollandiae | reverse complement strand
CTTGGCGGCGGCGAAAAGGCGGGCGGGGGGGGGGGGGGGGCGCGGGGGGGGCCGGCGGGCGGACGGCGCGAGAACCGATTAAAAAAAAAAAAAAAGGCGCGAACGGCGCGGGTTCGCACACAAGCACCCTCCGCTGCCTTGTTGGGGGGGGGGGGCGGGGGGCGCGCGCCAGGCGCGGTATCACGGGTTGTTGGCGGGCCAGTGCCGCCCTGCCCCGCTGACGGCGCCTGTGTGGAGTGTGTGTTTGTGTGCGCGCGTGCCCCGCCCCGGGGCCCCCCTGCTGCCTCGGGGCGCCGGTCAGCCCGGGGTCAGGGATTTCTGCTGAGGCGGGGCGTTGAAAGCAGTGCGAGGGGAGCAAGGCAGGCACCAGGAAAGGGAGGGGGTAAGGGGCGGCAGCGGCCAGGCAAGAAGAAAGAAAGAAAGGAAGAAAGAGGAAAAGAAAGAAAGGAATAAAAGGCAGACAGACAGACAGACAGACAGACAGACAAGACCTAGAGACCTAGATTCGTAAGTGAGCACCTTCCCCTGCTGTAGGACCGCGTGCCGGGGCGGGGCGGGGCGGGGGGGGGGGGGGGGGCACCGCGCTCCCACACAGAAAACCGAGAAAAATCAGCAAGGCAGGAAAAGGAGGGGAAAAGACGCGCGTGCTCGGAAACGCAAAGAAACAAGAGCAAACCCGAAAAACAACACGACCCCAAAAAGAAGCGAGCGGAACCCCTTGCCCCGAAAGAAACGAACAAACAAACAAGCGAAGCGCTCGAGCCGGGGGGGGGGGGGGGGGGCGGACGACCGGGGGTGCGCGGCGGGCCGTCCCGGTAGCGGCCGGCGCAGCGGGTCCGCCGTGGCAGCGGCCGGCCCACGCCCCCGGGCCTGGGAGGCTGCCTTGGCGGCGGCCAGAGGGTCTACCGGCTCCGGGAGTCTCGGAGGGGCGAGCCGGTCGACGCGGCTCCGCTGGGTGTCGCGGAGGCGAGCAGGTCGACCTGGATCCGGGGGTCGCGGAGGGGCGAGCTGGTCGACCGGGCTCCGCGAGGCTGCCTGGGGCGCGCGGCGTGCCGGTCTACCCGGCTCCGGGCTTGGGGCTCGGCCAGCCGGTCGACCGGGCTCCGGGAGGCGCGAGGAAGTGGCAGGCCGTCTCCCGGGTCCGCCTCCCACGCTGTCAGCAGGTCTACCCGGCTCCGGCGAGACTTGGCCGCCCTTCGGGGTGGTGACCGGTAGACCTGTTTCCCCCGGCTTTCCTCTGGAGCGGCGAAAGGGGTCGCTCTGCGTCGCTGCCTCCAGTTACGTCATCGTAGACGTGGGCCATTCCCGCGCCCCTCCCCGGTAGGAGGGGCGGGTGTCCTTTGGCTCTCCGGCGCCGCCTGACTTAGCGGTACGACTGTAGGGGAGAGAGGTGAGCAACCACTCACCTTCCGGAGACTGGCTCCCGGGCGCCCCCTGCGCATGCAGCCGACTTGCGAGAGGGGTGAGGCGGCCTGTGAGGGCAGGCAGGAGCGGTCCCGTCCCGGTTCTCTCCACCGGAGCGCGCTTGGTGCGGCGGCCTCCCGGCAGCTCCCTGGCAGCCCCGCGAGCGTGTCCCAGGTGCCAGGAAGCGCGGAGAGCGGGCTCGCCGGCGGCTAGTGGCTGGAGCGCGGGTCGGCCCGGCGAGAGCGAGAGCGAGAGCGAAGGGGGGCACGGGGGTGCCCCGTGCGGCTCCGGCTTCGGGGTTCTCCGCCGCAGGCAGCGCGGGGCGATGCCAGCGCTCCGGCTGCCGATCCCATCCCTACCCGCACGCAGCGCCCGCTGAGGCGTCCCGGGACACGTCGCAGAGGCCCCTCGGCGGGCCGGTGCTTCCCTGCTCGCCCTGTCCCAGGGAGCGCGGGGGGGTGGCCGGTGTTCAGGCTCGAGCGGGCACCTCTGGCAGACGCTGCTCCCTCACCCCCACGCAGCGCCCGCCGCTGGCTGCCTCCTCGGTGGCCACGCCGGGCAGGGCAGTTGGCTCAGGACCTGACCGATCTCGATCGATCGATGAGGCCGTTCGGGTCGCGTCGGAGAGGGCCCCCGGCGGGTCGGCTCTTCCGTGCTCCCCGTCACAGGGTGCGCGGCGGTGTCCGATGTTCAGGCAGGGGGGTCTCCTCTCCAGCGTGCGCCCCGTGGTGTGCGAGGTGCTGCCCGCTGGAGCGGCGAGGGGCCGCTTTCCTCGGGCTTCTTTCACCGAACCCGGCTCTGCGAGGCCGAGTGGCCCTGTGAGCTCCCAGGCGTCCGAAAAACCTGCGCGAGGCGTCGGCGATGGTCCCAGCCCCGGGTCGCCGGGTGCCGGCCGCAAGCAGCTCGATGGGTGGGGGTGGCGAACCGAGAAGCAGGGGCGAGTTGGGTGCCAGCCCACCCCCCTGGGTGTGCCGCGGGGGCACCGTGCTGCGCGGAAAAAAAGCGAGGGCCGGGGGCGTCCGCCCCCCGCCGCCTAGAGCTGCCGGACCCCCCGCCTGCTGCGGAGCGTGCCGCCCCGGTGTTCCTCGGTTGGGGG
>NW_026991293.1:32500-35000 GCF_036370855.1 Dromaius novaehollandiae | reverse complement strand
CACCCGGCTCCAGCCGACTCCCCCGAGGATCCTGCTGCCGTCACCGGGAGCGGGCTAGGGGGAAGGTGAGCCGGGGGGGGAGGAGGGGGGGGAGGCCCCCCGCGGCGGAGGGGGAGCGTCCGGCGGGAGGGACGGACGACGACGGCGGCGGAGGGGCCGGCCCGCGTCGCGGGCGGGCGACGGCGCGCAAGCGGGACCCCGGAGTGGAAGGGCCTGCCTCCCGGCCCTGGCGAGCGAGGCGCCGCGCGAGAGCGAGCGAGCCCGTGGGCGCGTGCCGGGGGCAGGGCCGGCGGGCCGCGCGAGCCCGCCGCGAGGAAGAGGGGTTACGGGCCCCCGTGGCATTCCGAAACCTGTGCCGGCCCGCCGCCGGGCCGCCGCCGGGCCGCCGCGCCTCGCTGCCGATGCCGACGGCACCGGACACCGGTGTGGCCCCCCCGCCCGCCGCGTCCCGGCTGCCGCGCGCGCGTACCCGAGTTCGCCTGTCCCGCACTCTGCGCCGCGGGGCCGAGCACGGGGCTCGGCCCGCCGGCGGGTGCACGGCCCTCCCGAGGCCGCGCTCGCTCGCCGAGAGCCCGCTGCCGATTCCACCGCTGCCGGTGGGGGACCGCCTCCCCCCGTCTCTCCCCTCTCGCCTCTGCTGGTGCCCGCTCCGCTGCCGGTGCCCGTCTCCGGGAGCCGCGGCCCGCCCCCCCCGCCCCCCCACCCCACGGCGCTCCGCTGCCGCTGGGGGGGAAGGGGAAGGGGGGGGGGTCCGGCCCAGGGGAGGGCCCGGCGGGAGCGGGCGGCAGTGCGTGTGAGGGGCGGCGGGGCTTGGCTACTCCCCCCGGCGCCCGCGGGAGAGGAAGCGGCGGGCGCGGAGGCGAGGGAGACGGCCCTCCGGGTTGGGACGGGTCCCACGGGTCCCCACCCCTAAGCTGTGGGGGGCGGACCCGCGGCGGGCTGCGGCGGAGCAGCCCGTCCGCAGAGACCTGCGGGGGCAGGCGTTCCGGGATGGCGCGCGGGGCGGGCGCCGGGCCCCCGAGCGGGGGGCGTCGCGTTGAGGCCAAGCGAGGCGACGGTTCGTGCCCGAGTGGGCGGCCCGAGCCACGGCTCTCCTCCCGGGTGCAGCTGCCACCCGGCGCCGGGTTACTGAGGGAAACCCCGGGCCCCGGGAGGAGGACGAGGTCGTGGCGGCGGGTGTCGGGCGCACCCCGCGGGCGGACGCTCCGCCGAGGGGCGCGGGGGCCGGCTGGCGGGTGCCGGGTTCCCCCTCCGCGTCCCGTCTCGTCGCCGCTGCCGAGGCTGCCGCCGTCGCCGCGAGGCGGCGGCGGCCCGGTGGCGGGCGGCGGCGGGGGAGGCACCCCCGCGGGGATTTCAGGTCGTTTCCCTCACCCCAGGGCCAGGTACCTAGCGCCCGCGCTTCTCCTGCCCCCCCCTCGGTGACCCACCCGTGTGGTCCCGTGTGCCAGCGTGCTCCTCCCGGGTGCCGCACCGTGCGCGCCGCACCGGCCGTGCCTTCCCCCCCCCCGCCTCGGCTTCCCCCCACCCCGGTCCTTCCTCCCCCGCGGTGGGGGTGGGGGGGGCGGGGAGGGAGGGAGCGAGCGAGAGAGGGGAGAGGGCCTCCGGCCACCGCGGCCGCCGGCAGCCGCCCCGGGCAGGGATGGCCATGGGCCCCGGGCTCCGGGCCCGAGGGTTCTCGGTTGGAGAGCCGGGCGGAGGTTTAAAGACTCGGGCGGCCCGATGCGACTCGCGGAGGCGGCCGGGCGTGCTGCCGGAGGGCCGGGGGGTCGGCGCGCGCGGGCGCCGCGCCCCCCCATGCCAGCCGGCGCGCCCCGTGCTCGCCCCGCGGGCAGCCGGGACGGAGAGGGGTTACCCTGCCCCCTCTCTCCGCGGTCTGGTCTCGGCGGAGAGACGCCGCGCGGTCGGCCTAGTTGCCGGCCTGCCTCGAGCGTTGCGAGCCGGGCGCGAGCGCGTGCTCGCCGCCGGGAGGGCGAGCCCCCACCGCGGGTGGTGCGGGCGCCGAGCCTCCGCGCGTCTCCTCCTTCTCCCTGGCCGGTGCTTCTGGGTCTTCCGCCGTGGCCGCCGTCGGCGGCGCCCTACCCTACGCGCCCGCCCCGGCACTCTGCCGTCCGGGGCGCCCGCCTCGCTCTGCCCCGCCCGGCTCCGCCAGGCAGCGGGGGGGCGGTGGTGGGGCGGCGGCGGGGGCGGCCCGCCCCGCTCTCCGCGTGGAGACGGGGAGAGCGGGCGCCGTCCCCGTCCGTGCCGCCTTGCCCGCCTGCCCGCCGCCGGGCGTCTGTCCGCGGAGGGGACGGGCGAGCGCGTGGTGTCACCCGCGAGGCGGTGTGTGCGGGCGCGCGGGGGTGTGGGCGCCGCGGCGGCGGCGGCGGCGGCGGTCGAGCCGGAGGGCCGGCGAGGCGAGCGGGGAGCTGGGAAGCGCGGGGCCGGCGGGCCGCAGGCGCGCGGGCGGCGGGGCGACGCCGCTCCCGGTGGCGGCCGGGCTCTGACGCCTGGGGCGGGGGGG
>NW_026991293.1:22500-25000 GCF_036370855.1 Dromaius novaehollandiae | reverse complement strand
GGGCGGACGGCGCGAGAACCGATTAAAAAAAAAAAAAAAGGCGCGAACGGCGCGGGTTCGCACACAAGCACCCTCCGCTGCCTTGTTGGGGGGGGGGGGCGGGGGGCGCGCGCCAGGCGCGGTATCACGGGTTGTTGGCGGGCCAGTGCCGCCCTGCCCCGCTGACGGCGCCTGTGTGGAGTGTGTGTTTGTGTGCGCGTGTGCCCCGCCCCGGGGCCCCCCTGCTGCCTCGGGGCGCCGGTCAGCCCGGGGTCAGGGATTTCTGCTGAGGCGGGGCGTTGAAAGCAGTGCGAGGGGAACAAGGCAGGCACCAGGAAAGGGAGGGGGTAAGGGGCGGCAGCGGCCAGGCAAGAAGAAAGAAAGAAAGGAAGAAAGAGGAAAAGAAAGAAAGGAATAAAAGGCAGACAGACAGACAGACAGACAGACAGACAAGACCTAGAGACCTAGATTCGTAAGTGAGCACCTTCCCCTGCTGTAGGACCGCGTGCCGGGGCGGGGCGGGGCGGGGGGGGGGGGGGGGCACCGCGCTCCCACACAGAAAACCGAGAAAAATCAGCAAGGCAGGAAAAGGAGGGGAAAAGACGCGCGTGCTCGGAAACGCAAAGAAACAAGAGCAAACCCGAAAAACAACACGACCCCAAAAAGAAGCGAGCGGAACCCCTTGCCCCGAAAGAAACGAACAAACAAACAAGCGAAGCGCTCGAGCCGGGGGGGGGGGGGGGGGGGGCGGACGACCGGGGGTGCGCGGCGGGCCGTCCCGGTAGCGGCCGGCGCAGCGGGTCCGCCGTGGCAGCGGCCGGCCCACGCCCCCGGGCCTGGGAGGCTGCCTTGGCGGCGGCCAGAGGGTCTACCGGCTCCGGGAGTCTCGGAGGGGCGAGCCGGTCGACGCGGCTCCGCTGGGTCTCGCGGAGGCGAGCAGGTCGACCTGGATCCGGGGGTCGCGGAGGGGCGAGCTGGTCGACCGGGCTCCGCGAGGCTGCCTGGGGCGCGCGGCGTGCCGGTCTACCCGGCTCCGGGCTTGGGGCTCGGCCAGCCGGTCGACCGGGCTCCGGGAGGCGCGAGGAAGTGGCAGGCCGTCTCCCGGGTCCGCCTCCCACGCTGTCAGCAGGTCTACCCGGCTCCGGCGAGACTTGGCCGCCCTTCGGGGTGGTGACCGGTAGACCTGTTTCCCCCGGCTTTCCTCTGGAGCGGCGAAAGGGGTCGCTCTGCGTCGCTGCCTCCAGTTACGTCATCGTAGACGTGGGCCATTCCCGCGCCCCTCCCCGGTAGGAGGGGCGGGTGTCCTTTGGCTCTCCGGCGCCGCCTGACTTAGCGGTACGACTGTAGGGGAGAGAGGTGAGCAACCACTCACCTTCCGGAGACTGGCTCCCGGGCGCCCCCTGCGCATGCAGCCGACTTGCGAGAGGGGTGAGGCGGCCTGTGAGGGCAGGCAGGAGCGGTCCCGTCCCGGTTCTCTCCACCGGAGCGCGCTTGGTGCGGCGGCCTCCCGGCAGCTCCCTGGCAGCCCCGCGAGCGTGTCCCAGGTGCCAGGAAGCGCGGAGAGCGGGCTCGCCGGCGGCTAGTGGCTGGAGCGCGGGTTGGCCCGGCGAGAGCGAGAGTGAGAGCGAAGGGGGGCACGGGGGTGCCCCGTGCGGCTCCGGCTTCGGGGTTCTCCGCCGCAGGCAGCGCGGGGCGATGCCAGCGCTCCGGCTGCCGATCCCATCCCTACCCGCACGCAGCGCCCGCTGAGGCGTCCCGGGACACGTCGCAGAGGCCCCTCGGCGGGCCGGTGCTTCCCTGCTCGCCCTGTCCCAGGGAGCGCGGGGGGGTGGCCGGTGTTCAGGCTCGAGCGGGCACCTCTGGCAGACGCTGCTCCCTCACCCCCACGCAGCGCCCGCCGCTGGCTGCCTCCTCGGTGGCCACGCCGGGCAGGGCAGTTGGCTCAGGACCTGACCGATCTCGATCGATCGATGAGGCCGTTCGGGTCGCGTCGGAGAGGGCCCCCGGCGGGTCGGCTCTTCCGTGCTCCCCGTCACAGGGTGCGCGGCGGTGTCCGATGTTCAGGCAGGGGGGTCTCCTCTCCAGCGCGCGCCCCGTGGTGTGCGAGGTGCTGCCCGCTGGAGCGGCGAGGGGCCGCTTTCCTCGGGCTTCTTTCACCGAACCCGGCTCTGCGAGGCCGAGTGGCCCTGTGAGCTCCCAGGCGTCCGAAAAACCTGCGCGAGGCGTCGGCGATGGTCCCAGCCCCGGGTCGCCGGGTGCCGGCCGCAAGCAGCTCGATGGGTGGGGGTGGCGAACCGAGAAGCAGGGGCGAGTTGGGTGCCAGCCCACCCCCCTGGGTGTGCCGCGGGGGCACCGTGCTGCGCGGAAAAAAAGCGAGGGCCGGGGGCGTCCGCCCCCCGCCGCCTAGAGCTGCCGGACCCCCCGCCTGCTGCGGAGCGTGCCGCCCCGGTGTTCCTCGGTTGGGGGGGGCCGCGCCCGCCTCGAGGTCGCTTACCTCCTCTAGCACGTCCGTGGCTCCCGC
>NW_026991293.1:7500-10000 GCF_036370855.1 Dromaius novaehollandiae | reverse complement strand
GGCTCCCAGAGGCGCGCGGAACCCCGAGGCTTCGGAACGGAACGGCCCCGGCCGGGGAACGTGAGGGAACAAGCAGGCTTGGCGGCGGCGAAAAGGCGGGCGGGGGGGGGGGGGGGGGCGCGGGGGGGGCCGGCGGGCGGACGGCGCGAGAACCGATTAAAAAAAAAAAAAAAGGCGCGAACGGCGCGGGTTCGCACACAAGCACCCTCCGCTGCCTTGTTGGGGGGGGGGGGCGGGGGGCGCGCGCCAGGCGCGGTATCACGGGTTGTTGGCGGGCCAGTGCCGCCCTGCCCCGCTGACGGCGCCTGTGTGGAGTGTGTGTTTGTGTGCGCGCGTGCCCCGCCCCGGGGCCCCCCTGCTGCCTCGGGGCGCCGGTCAGCCCGGGGTCAGGGATTTCTGCTGAGGCGGGGCGTTGGAAGCAGTGCGAGGGGAGCAAGGCAGGCACCAGGAAAGGGAGGGGGTAAGGGGCGGCAGCGGCCAGGCAAGAAGAAAGAAAGAAAGGAAGAAAGAGGAAAAGAAAGAAAGGAATAAAAGGCAGACAGACAGACAGACAGACAGACAGACAAGACCTAGAGACCTAGATTCGTAAGTGAGCACCTTCCCCTGCTGTAGGACCGCGTGCCGGGGCGGGGCGGGGCGGGGGGGGGGGGGGGGCACCGCGCTCCCACACAGAAAACCGAGAAAAATCAGCAAGGCAGGAAAAGGAGGGGAAAAGACGCGCGTGCTCGGAAACGCAAAGAAACAAGAGCAAACCCGAAAAACAACACGACCCCAAAAAGAAGCGAGCGGAACCCCTTGCCCCGAAAGAAACGAACAAACAAACAAGCGAAGCGCTCGAGCCGGGGGGGGGGGGGGGGGGGGCGGACGACCGGGGGTGCGCGGCGGGCCGTCCCGGTAGCGGCCGGCGCAGCGGGTCCGCCGTGGCAGCGGCCGGCCCACGCCCCCGGGCCTGGGAGGCTGCCTTGGCGGCGGCCAGAGGGTCTACCGGCTCCGGGAGTCTCGGAGGGGCGAGCCGGTCGACGCGGCTCCGCTGGGTCTCGCGGAGGCGAGCAGGTCGACCTGGATCCGGGGGTCGCGGAGGGGCGAGCTGGTCGACCGGGCTCCGCGAGGCTGCCTGGGGCGCGCGGCGTGCCGGTCTACCCGGCTCCGGGCTTGGGGCTCGGCCAGCCGGTCGACCGGGCTCCGGGAGGCGCGAGGAAGTGGCAGGCCGTCTCCCGGGTCCGCCTCCCACGCTGTCAGCAGGTCTACCCGGCTCCGGCGAGACTTGGCCGCCCTTCGGGGTGGTGACCGGTAGACCTGTTTCCCCCGGCTTTCCTCTGGAGCGGCGAAAGGGGTCGCTCTGCGTCGCTGCCTCCAGTTACGTCATCGTAGACGTGGGCCATTCCCGCGCCCCTCCCCGGTAGGAGGGGCGGGTGTCCTTTGGCTCTCCGGCGCCGCCTGACTTAGCGGTACGACTGTAGGGGAGAGAGGTGAGCAACCACTCACCTTCCGGAGACTGGCTCCCGGGCGCCCCCTGCGCATGCAGCCGACTTGCGAGAGGGGTGAGGCGGCCTGTGAGGGCAGGCAGGAGCGGTCCCGTCCCGGTTCTCTCCACCGGAGCGCGCTTGGTGCGGCGGCCTCCCGGCAGCTCCCTGGCAGCCCCGCGAGCGTGTCCCAGGTGCCAGGAAGCGCGGAGAGCGGGCTCGCCGGCGGCTAGTGGCTGGAGCGCGGGTTGGCCCGGCGAGAGCGAGAGTGAGAGCGAAGGGGGGCACGGGGGTGCCCCGTGCGGCTCCGGCTTCGGGGTTCTCCGCCGCAGGCAGCGCGGGGCGATGCCAGCGCTCCGGCTGCCGATCCCATCCCTACCCGCACGCAGCGCCCGCTGAGGCGTCCCGGGACACGTCGCAGAGGCCCCTCGGCGGGCCGGTGCTTCCCTGCTCGCCCTGTCCCAGGGAGCGCGGGGGGGTGGCCGGTGTTCAGGCTCGAGCGGGCACCTCTGGCAGACGCTGCTCCCTCACCCCCACGCAGCGCCCGCCGCTGGCTGCCTCCTCGGTGGCCACGCCGGGCAGGGCAGTTGGCTCAGGACCTGACCGATCTCGATCGATCGATGAGGCCGTTCGGGTCGCGTCGGAGAGGGCCCCCGGCGGGTCGGCTCTTCCGTGCTCCCCGTCACAGGGTGCGCGGCGGTGTCCGATGTTCAGGCAGGGGGGTCTCCTCTCCAGCGCGCGCCCCGTGGTGTGCGAGGTGCTGCCCGCTGGAGCGGCGAGGGGCCGCTTTCCTCGGGCTTCTTTCACCGAACCCGGCTCTGCGAGGCCGAGTGGCCCTGTGAGCTCCCAGGCGTCCGAAAAACCTGCGCGAGGCGTCGGCGATGGTCCCAGCCCCGGGTCGCCGGGTGCCGGCCGCAAGCAGCTCGATGGGTGGGGGTGGCGAACCGAGAAGCAGGGGCGAGTTGGGTGCCAGCCCACCCCCCTGGGTGTGCCGCGGGGGCACCGTGCTGCGCGGAAAAAAAGCGAGGGCCGGGGGC
>NW_026991293.1:0-2500 GCF_036370855.1 Dromaius novaehollandiae | reverse complement strand
CTGCCCGCCGCCGGGCGTCTGTCCGCGGAGGGGACGGGCGAGCGCGTGGCGTCACCCGCGAGGCGGTGTGTGCGGGCGCGCGGGGGTGTGGGCGCCGCGGCGGCGGCGGCGGCGGCGGTCGAGCCGGAGGGCCGGCGAGGCGAGCGAGGAGCTGGGAAGCGCGGGGCCGGCGGGCCGCAGGCGCGCGGGCGGCGGGGCGACGCCGCTCCCGGTGGCGGCCGGGCTCTGACGCCTGGGGCGGGGGGGGGGTGGTCTGCGGGGACGGACCCCCCCCAACATCCCGAGGCAGGCGGTGTGGCCGGCCCGCCGCTCCCTGCCGGGCCAGACCGAGCCGGGCGCCTGGGCCGGACTCGAAGCGAGACAGGGTTTGTCCCCAGGTCGGGAGCGAGGGCTCCCCGCCCTTCTCGTTCGGGTTTGCCCTTCGTTTCCCCCCCCCCCCCTTTCTCTGTGCTTGTACGGTCAGTGAGGCAAGCCCCTCTCTTTCTCTCGCTCTCTCTCTCCTTCCGTCTCTGCCGTCCCTTGCTCAGCAGCCGGCGTCGGCGTGAGGAAGGGCGGTGGGGCGGAGGAGGAGGGGGCGGAGGAGGGGGGGCCCCCCAGGGGCTGCGAAAGCTGCCCGGTCCCCCCGCGCGCGCGGCGGGGACCGAAACCGAGACAACTCTTAGCGGTGGATCACTCGGCTCGTGCGTCGATGAAGAACGCAGCTAGCTGCGAGAATTAATGTGAATTGCAGGACACATTGATCATCGACACTTCGAACGCACTTGCGGCCCCGGGTTCCTCCCGGGGCTACGCCTGTCTGAGCGTCGCTTGACGGTCAATCGTCACCCGCGCCGTGGCGTGGGCGCAGCGGCGTGCCGCCCCTCGGTGGGTGTGGGGGGGGGCGCGGTTCGGGTGCGCCCGGCCGTGCCCGCCCTCCCCTCCGAGCCCGGCGGCTGCCGCCGCGCCGCGTGGCGCGCGCGGTGTGGCGCGGCTGGGGCGCCTCGCAGGCCCGTTGCCCCGGGGAGAGGGGGGGTGCTCTCCTTCCCCTCCCCGCGCGGCCGGGCCTTCGTCCCCCTAAGTGCAGACTCGGGAAACCCCCGCTCCCGGAGCGCCCGCGTCGCGGACTTCGTCCCGCCGGGCCCCCAGATCGGGTCGGTCGCGGTGGCCCGGCGCCCGGCGCCGCCCGCCCGCCACCACCGCCAGTGCCGCCGCACGGGCCTCTCCTCCACCACTCTCCCGGTGGTGCGCCGGTCCCCCGTTCCCCTCCGGCAGAGGGGACGGCCGGCCGCCCTTTGCCTCGCCCTGGCCCTGACCGCCGCCGTTTCGGCGCCCGCCGGGCCCCCCCCAACCCCGCGCTTCCCCGCGTCCGCAGCGCGTCGTCGAGCCACTTCCACCCGCCGGCTGGCGTCAGCCGCGCGGCGTTGCGTTGAGGCCCGGCGGCGGCGGCGGCGCGCGGGGGGCCGCGGCCGGGGGGGGGGCCGCGCAGCGCGGGCGCCGTGGGGCGGCGGCGGGGCGGGGGGCGAGGGAGGGCGCGCCGCGCCGTCCCCACGCCGGGGCGGAGAGCGGAGGTCAGCGGCCGGGAGGAGGAGGCGGCCGCAGAGCGGCGGAGGGCTGCGCGAGTGGCGTGAGCGAGCGAGCGCGCGTTGGCGAGCCGGGCCCGGGGGGGGGAGGCGCGGGCCTCGTCCCCGGCCCCGCGCGGCTGTCTGCGGGTGGGTACCGCGGTGGTACCGCTCCGTGCTGCCGCGCGCGCGTGCCGGCGGGCCGGCCCGCCGTCCTCTCCCCCTGCGCGGCGGCGTCCGCCGCGTGCCGGCGGGGGCCTCGGGCCGTCCTCCCAGCTGCCTCGGGCCCGCTCCGGGAGTCGAAGCGCGAGGGGCGCGGCGCGCGCGGGCGCGCCGGCCCCGTCCCCATCCGATTGCGACCTCAGATCAGACGTGGCGACCCGCTGAATTTAAGCATATTAGTCAGCGGAGGAAAAGAAACTAACCAGGATTCCCTCAGTAACGGCGAGTGAAGAGGGAAGAGCCCAGCGCCGAATCCCCGCCCCGCGGTGGGGCGCGGGAAATGTGGCGTACAGAAGCCCCCATCCCCGGCGCCGCTCTCGGGGGGCCCAAGTCCTTCTGATCGAGGCCCAGCCCGCGGACGGTGTGAGGCCGGTAGCGGCCCCCCGGCGCGCCGGGACCGGGGCTTCTCGGAGTCGGGTTGCTTGGGAATGCAGCCCAAAGCGGGTGGTAAACTCCATCTAAGGCTAAATACCGGCACGAGACCGATAGTCAACAAGTACCGTAAGGGAAAGTTGAAAAGAACTTTGAAGAGAGAGTTCAAGAGGGCGTGAAACCGTTAAGAGGTAAACGGGTGGGGTCCGCGCAGTCCGCCCGGAGGATTCAACCCGGCGGGCTCGGTCGGCCGGCTCGGGCCTCGGCGGATCCCCGCCTCCGCCTCCCCTCCGCCCCCCTCGCGGGGGCGGGCCGGGGGGCGGCGGGCGGGCCGGGGACCGCCGCCCGGCCGGCTGCCGGCCCCCGTC
>NW_026991292.1:30000-75000 GCF_036370855.1 Dromaius novaehollandiae | reverse complement strand
GAAATTCCACTTTGTTGCCTTTGCAGGGTGCAAATTAACAGCTCTTGGTCATACTTACATAAATCAATGAAAGACCACAGTCTATGAGCACCTACCTATATTTGGTTCTGGTTCAGCTTCTTAGGGCTTGACAAACACTGCTAATAAGCAAAGCCCACCTGTGCTTAAGCAGGTGCTGCCTTGCTGAAGCTGGGAGACAGGAACAGGCGGTTCATTTGCACACCTTAAGATTATAGAGTACCTCAGTGTAGCAGTTCTATCCCTCTATCTCTGGCCTTAGTCAGGGTTTTGATATTTCTGTATATTGGATAATGTTTTGTAAAACCTAATTGTATTTCCTTTCAGAAACAGCTATTTGCAACTATTTAAACACTGTACTTTTATGTCCTAAGTCTTGTGTCTAAACTGCAGGCATTGGTTTCCTATACATTTATAGATAATGGAAAAATATAGATGGGCTGGGGTTTTTTTGCTGTTGCAATTGTTTCACTAGAGGCAGACTGTTATGAATTAAATTAGTCTTAGCAGTTAAAGCTCTGAAAAGGCCAAAAAATCAGGAAGAGGGCATATGTCAGCCCTTCTGCTGGTATGTGGAAGGTTTCAACAGGCAGACAGAGGTCAACCTTGATGTTTTCATATTTACAGTGACAAGATACATAACACATCTGTTGAGTTTTGTGATCTTGTACTCAGTGCTATTGCTCTAAATCTGTCTTGCAGCTTTTAATGTAACTTAGTTAAAGCCAAGGTGGTTTTAAAATTGATTTTATTTTTCTTCAGGGTAAATTTTGTACTTTTTAAAAAAATTATTTCTGCATTTACCAACCGAGTCATTCTCTCAATGCTGCAGAGGACGCAGCAGGCAGAACAGCGAGCATGCCCACATCACTCTCGCCAGCCAACTGTGCCGGGGAGCTGGAGCTGCTCATGCACTGGGCTGAGGCACAAAGCTGTCTTTGGAAACTTGCAGTTCCAGTTGCCCAACTCTCTCATTCAAGCATCATGTTATCCAGGCACAGACTGGAATGGCAGGGGCAAGGATTGATGTGGGGGGCTGAACTGCCGCCTATGCTGTTAGTTCTGAATAATTTGTAAAAGTGTTCTACATTTTGTAAACTTTTTAATGTGCTAAAACTTGGTTATGAGGTAACATTTGCAAATAAGGGGTAATTTGTGTATTTGTTTTTGTATTTTGGTCCAATTTTTTGTTGTTGCACCCTAAGTCCAGCCAACTGGGCAAATAGTTGTTAAATCTTTATATTGAAACAAATAAATGCATTTTAAGGGATACTGTAGAGTTTTGTTATTCTAGACCTACTAGGCACTGTGTGCGTCTTGCGTATGACTTCGTAAAACTAGGTAGGAAAACTGAACTTGGCTTTCCACTTCAATTTGTAATACTAACAGATTTCTAGGGGGCCTTGAATATTTGACAGCTAATCACCAATCAGATAAGAATATGGATTCTCCTCTAAGCTGTCTGTAATGCTCGTCTTGGTCTACTCTGCATGTAGCCATTCCTTTAAAAGAGAGCAACGATTATCAGCATTTCTGGATAGTCTAAGCATTCAAGCAGGACTTGTGCCTGTTATCTGGCAATCCCCACAAGAGAAACCTGAGTCTACCTTGCTGACAGATCCTTTAATCATTGCTTAAATACTTCCTGTCCATATCTTATGGATGAAAAGCACAGGAAACAGTATATGATGTCTCTCTGTACTCTCCTTCCACTTCATTATGATGTGACATTTGAAAATAAGGGGTAATTTGTGCACTTGTTTTTGTATTTGCCACAACTTTGGTAGAGAATGTTGTTTATTTCCTGTCCTGTTCTACGTCACTTCACTAGAACAACAGAGAATAGAACAGAACGTGTACTGAAGATTTCAGCCTAAAACTTTGTCCAGAAAACTACTCGAAGGTACTTGAACTGAAGTTCCATCTCTAATGCACTTCACAAATGTTTCTGGCAGTAATTAAAGGACCTTTAGGTATACTGCAAGTGTTGTGACCCAGTCCGTCTCAGACCAGCAAGCATGTAATTGTGTAAGTTTCCTGGCAAATACCGTTCCTGGAAAGAGAAAATATTGAATATGCCCACCTTTCTGACTGGAGTTTATTATATGTGCGTTGCAGGAGGTTTTCACCAGTCTGGGAGCAGAATCAATACCACAGCTTCATTTCTCTAACAATGCTTAAAGCAGAATCATTATACTAGACTTCTGCCTAAGCATCAAGTGCTTTATGGAAACCTGAGCAATTTCTTTTTCACTTGCCACTGCTAGTTATTCTCTAAATCTCTCTGCAACTCTAATCATTAAGTCAGCCTTTCACTGTTTAATACCAGCAATGTAGGTAAGTTGTCAGCTCTGAAGCATCCTTAATGCTCAGTGTTAGTTTCTTTTCGGTGTAATACTACATAGCAGGCTGAAGGAGCAAGAAGAGCAGGGAACTTTTGCTGGAAGTTTCACTAAGTATACACCTCAGTGAACTATGAGTTCTAGGTAGATGTTACCAATTTCAGACTAATGATACCAAATCTGTAAAATGCTAAAATGACAGTCTAAGCTATTTGCTTAAGTAGCTTTTTCCTGCAGAGTTAAATTTTATCTTCCACATAGAGGCTTCAAGCAAGTGGAGTAACATCTGTATCAATCCTCAACATCTGAAGATTACATGGATTTTTTAGTTATTTATTTTTTTAAGAATTTGCACCTATGGACAGGAGACACAAATCTTAGATTAGTCAAAGACAAAAACATGCGCAGGGGCACATTAAAATTTTCTGCTTTGTCTCAATAATTGTCTTACAGAGGGAGTACGTTCCCTTTCACTCATACTCAACAGAAAATGTCTCTCAGTGCAACAGACATTTAATTCAGGAAACACGGTTTTAGAAGTCAGTTTTCCCTCTGTCTTGGGAACTGTGTTTTGTCATCAGCACAGCTGGATGGGGGCTTTGCTGCCTCACAGGAGCACACGCCTTCCTCCCTCCTCAAACAAACATCCCTTCAGCATGAGCATAGCTGTCCACGCCGGGGGGAGGAGGATGGCCAAGCCTTCCTCCCCTCCTGCCAGGCACCCCAGGAAGCTCTGCCACCAAGCCAGAGTTACTATAGGGACACTGAAAACCAGTGCTGACAGTTACAGCTGTTGAACTAATGGTTCTGGTACGCTGTTCTCACTGGATCTCCTTCCCAAATTAAAAACTTTAAAATGGCCATACTGCCTTAGACTAAAAGTTTTGGGGGAAGGGAAAAAATTTCCTTCCCTGGCCCACCATACATTGAAGGAACCCCGTAAGTTAACGAAAAATCCAAACGATCACTTTTTTTCTGTAAAATGGGGTCAACATTGTTATGGAAATTAGGCTTGTCGGCCACCATAACAGGGCCCGACCCTAGGTTGCCGCAGAAAAGTTCAGAGCCAAATCAAAACAAATTAAATAATTAAATTTTAATGACACGTGTGCAATAATTACAGCTCAAGCTGGGTGCCTCCAAAGAGGGACCCTAACATAAACAAATCCTGGGCAATTACAGTTTTTTCAACTTACATTTCCCACCCCTCACGCGGTAGTTAGACCAATAGTAATTTTTTGGTCTGGGGTCTCCTGCTCCTCATTGGGTCTCATCGTCATTCTGAGGTAAGCTGTTTTTCTCCTTATTTTTGTTTTTTGCGGTCTCTGATGATGGTTGTACCTCTGTTTTTGTTGGGTCTTACTGTTGTGTCTCAAGGTCCTGAGGAGGAGGAGGAGGTGATTCTAAAGCATAACAATTATCACTGCCCCAGCAGTGAGCTAAGGCTTTGTCCCTCAAGGTCCTAATGCCCTGCACTGGTCTTATTTCAAAGCCTTGACACCCTCCCTTTCGGAGTGTGAGATGCAGGAATGCAGACTGCTTGTAACTTCCTTATCTTCCTAGCTTGAACCAGCTCTGAGGCCCTTTTCTTACTGGACTAAGTAAAAGTTCATTATTTTATCTAAGTGCGGCCTAAGGCTTCAGCAAATTTAGCGCCTCATGCTAAGCAAGTTTCATAGAAGTTGTGCTAAGCGGCTACCTCTAGACAGTTTCAGTTCGCTATTCTTTAACAACATGACTAATGTACCCATTAGCTGGACACGACATGAAATAAATCGCTCATGGCAACGCAAACCTTGATATTCTTTAAAATTACACCTTCTACTATGAGATTAATATGAAGAAAGTATACTGAAATTATTTCCTTGAAGATATTATTTGACATAAATTTTGCTGCATGAATTCATTTTTCAACTTAGTACTATTTATCCTGTTGAATAATGTTCCTATTGTAGCGCGGGGAAGCGTATTGGTCACACCAGTGTAACTGGTTCTGCAACCAAGCTGCGTTCTATGAAAGTCAGAACCACTTCCACCTCTCAGAGAGGAAGAGGCCCAATGCTGGACATAATTCAGTGTTTAAAGTTAGACATAAAAAGTACAAAACTGGACCTGAAATGCTGATATAAGTTGGAGTGTGCAGTGACTCACTTCTGAATTAGACTGCAAGCTGCACCTGTCCAATTTGTTCCTACAGTAGGCAAAATGAAAAGACTGAGTTAATCTCAGAGAAATATTCCTAACATCATTAGCATCTAAAACACCAATTTCAAATGTTCCAATAAAAACAAACAAAAAAACTGACCAAGCCACACAATTAAGCAGAGAAACATAAAAAGAAATGGTGATTCTTTTTCCTTATTTTATTGGAAAAATGATTTAAAAGGTAATAACAATAGTGTTAAAACTACTACAATATCTTTCCACAGCCATATCTCACAGACCCACAGATAACCTTCTATATAATTATTTTTTTTTGCTTTTTCCTCATTTTTATCTTTTAAGCCATACTTATATTAAAATGCCCATTTCAACAGTTTCTTCACACTAATAGCAATTAAATGTGGAAGGAAGGAGGATCTAGTTATAAAGGAAGGGGTTTCAGGTAATCTGTGATATTATTGTAATCAATCAAGTTGCTAAGGAAGGAAGGAAAAGAGAGAGGCCTTACAAGCTACTCCAGGTAGCTTTAAGCCTATTGTGTGTCACCGTTGCATTACAGATAACTCAGGATGCTGGTGAACAATTCAAAGTAGTTTTTTGGTAACATATAAAACACTAAAATAACTTAGAAACTAGATCCAAATATTTTGAAAAGAATCAACTTTGATATACAAAAACAGTCATAAGTTGTTACAAAAGTTTCAAACAAAAGTTTGTTTTCTCAGTGCGTTTATGTACCAGCGCAATTACTGGGTCCAGAGCAAAGAAAGAGGTTTTTATTCTTTACTTTTTCTTTAACAGTAATAAAAAATGAGGAAAACATATCTTTGTATATAAAGAATCATTGCTGGTCTTAAGAATAAATGTAACCAGAAACCCTTAAATCTGAGAGGCACACTTTGGGTTTCCTTTTTTTCTATTTTTTTCTTTTTTTTCTTTTTTTTTCCAACATAAAAGGAAAGTCACCAGTTTATTTAAATGGAGTAGCTACTCAGACGCCCCAAATAAACTTAATTCAATTAACATCACTAGCAAAAATCAGTTAGAAACTGTACAAAAATAAAAAAGTTAATACATTTAATCCTGCAGGGATTTTGTAAGGACTGGAAGGCAGGCTTTAGGAGCAGCATTTGGGCATGGCTGGAGGCTTCTTTGGTTCGATCTAACACACACAAGAGATGTAACCTACTCCAGGCAACAATTTTAAAACCCCGCACATTTGAAGACAAGTAAGGAGGTCCATATACAAACGCCAGGGTGTGCCAGTGGATTGGACTGTCTCGATTAAACAGCAGTGTATCTGAGGTCAGAACTCGAGCGTGCCCTCCCCCTGCCACCAGCAGCAGCGGGGCGGAGATGGTGGGACGTCAGTGCTACAGCAGTCGGGGCAGAAGGCGGCCGCTTGAAGCACGACTGAGCAGCAGCTTCACGTCAGCTCTAGGGGTTTGTCGTCTAACTCAGTTTACAGAGCATGGTTTTTAGGAACATTAAGCAAAAGAATTAAAAGAAAACCCTTTTAATGGAATAAGGCAAACTGATTAGTGCTCATTGGAAGTTAGCGTTCCAACTTAAAACAGTGAAACAGGCTACGTGGTTGTACCTTAACTTCTTATAAAGTACCCCAAATAATAAAAAAAAGTCTTTATCTAAAACCAGCGACGTATCTGAAAGGGCAATAAACATAATTACAAGGGAAGGCCATTTACGAAAGCGTTTCTTGATCAGCTTTAAGCAAACAGACCTATTCTGTCCCAGTGCATGTCACAGTGAACTGCACATTTTGTACAAATAAACCCACAATTACACAGAAAACATCTGTAGCATTCTCAGCACTTGCGTGCTGAGGAGGTAGGTGCCCTAGAAACACTGTAGACAGACTGATTATTCTAAGCATTTTTATAAAATATCATACAAATCTGATTGACCGTAGACTTTGTAACAGTTTTTTTAATTAGTGATACAAAACTCTGGTCCAGAAGGGTCTGGCATTAACTCATTTTAAAAGCACACCTTTACAGTTTGAACCATATTTTTAAGCAACGGCTACTGAGAGTTAGACAAAAATGCGTTGTGCATTATGCTGTGTACAAAAAGGAGACAAAACCAAGCCACGGTGGGAAGTATTGCTGACCTCGTCCTTAAAAACCTGCAGGATTGTTTATTCATCAGTATAGCATTATTACACTGGTAAGAAATTCCGTATAACATCTGCATATATTGAAGATTTTTTAAAAAAATCTGATATGATTTTAGATCCGCATGACCAGTCACGTGACCTGCTTGAGGTCGATTAGCACCTTTCAATACATATATATTTTTATATATAATAGATCTTTTTAAAAAACTTCTAACAATGAGCTCATACAGAAGCATGAGCATGCTGTAACGAGATGACAGATAAAGATGGGGTTGGATGACTTCTTTTTGCAGCAGACAATATGATTCAGTTTGTGCTCAGTTTCACCTATAAGGGCAAAGAGGAGAGGCGGAAAAAAAACCCAAAAACCAAAAAAAACCCCTCTGTCAGGTAGCCACTTGTTCACAATTTCCACTTGAAGATTAATCCATTTAAAAATGTTCCCCAAGTAGAAACACAACAGTATCATCCAAAATAGCCTCTATATAAACTTCTATTAATTTCTGCAGCGTCTGCCTGGCACCTCTTGGCTCCTGAATTTTCAGGCCCTCTGTTTATTTATAAATTAAGGCACCACAACTGAAAAATGTTAATATTTGAACATCAGATGCTGTGGATGAAGGAATGCCGAAGACCTTCTATAAGAACCTCCATAAAAATTAAGTAGCAAAGCTAATCTCACATAAGGGATGAGCATAATTTATCCAAATCTCTTTTTGAAACACTGAAACATTTACAATTAGTCTGACATTTGTTACATCTTAACTCAATTTAGCTATTGGAATTCTGTTGTATGTATTTTTTACAAACCTTTGTTATTTGAAATAACTGTAATTTCTGCTTACTGCAGTTTACTCATCCGTATTAGGAAGGTCTTTTCTATAGCAGATAGGATGTGTTATCCCCTAGAACATGCGCTGAACTATGACAGGTATTAGTGGGAGTTCTGCCCCCCCATGGCTGGGGGCGCCGGGCCCGCCTCTGAGCCGCGCTCCCTCACGGAGCCGAGATCCGCTCCCGCTGCCTGAGGTCCCGGGCCGCTGCTCTGAGGGCGCCGATCGCGGCGCGCGGGCGAAGGGCCGTTGGGCGCGCGGGCGAAGGGCCGTTGGGTAAGGGGGGCCGTTGGGCGCGCGGACGAGGGGCCGTTGGGCGAGGGGGGCCGTTGGGCGAGGGGCCGCTCGGCGGCCGTCCGGCGTCCAATCAGCGGCCGTCCGGCGTCCAATCAGCGGCCGTCGGGTGCCCGGGCAGCGGCCGTTCGGCGCCCGGGCAGCGGCGGCTGGACGCGCAGGGCTGTCGCACGGCCCCGAGGGGCAGGGGGAGCAGGGCGCGCAGGCGGGGGAGGCCGAGGCCGAGGGCAGCGAGCCGAGGAGCCCGGCGCAGGACGGCGTGGGGGCCGGGTAAGGGGAGAGAGGCGGCCGCGGGGCGGGGCACGTGGGAGTGCCGGCCGAGGAGAAGGGCAGTCCTGTAACGCTCAGGCGGAGGAGAGTGAAGGGTGTTAACGGGGCTGGGAGGGTAACGGGTCTCGGGGCGAGCGGCTGGCACCGCTGTGCAGTGACCCCGTTCATCTGTAACTCCTCTCCCCTTGCAGGCTGTTGCTTGCAGTTACCGTCCTGGCGTCAAGAGGAAAACCCCCCAGTGTAGCCTTGTTGTGGGCTGCTGGCTTCTCCTGAAGCTCGGGAGGGAACAGAGGGGACGTCCTTGCCTTTCATGTTTCGTCAGCCCGACAGCATTTTGGCTTTGATTCCATCTTGCTCCTACCTGTTTCTGGACAGTGACGGGGAGGAGAAGAGGCACTATCCCACCATGTCCCGTTACAGCCTCCATAATCTCCTGGACTGGCTGTACGGGGGGGTGGAGCCCAGCTTTGCTGGCAATGGAGGGCCAGAATGCGCTGCCTTTCTCTCCGGGCAGCAGCGTCTGCTGGAGAGCTTGGTCTTCCTCAGTGTGGGTTTTGTGGAGATCCTTCTGTCCCTGTGGAAGCTGAGGCAGCTGCATTGCAGGGAGCTGGAGGGTCATCTGCTACAGCAGCCCCAGGCTAAGCAGGAGAGCTTGGGCAAAAATCTGCTACCGGTGGCTCTCTGTCTCATCTTTGGGCTGGAGGTGGGGTTCAAGTTTGCTACCAAGACTGTCATTTACCTACTGAGTCCATGTCATGTGGTCACTATGATGGAGGTAAGGCCCATGTGTGGTTACCAGGAAGTTTGCTTTAGCTTTATACTTGCAAGGCAGTATTTTTATATAGTCAGTTGTGGACCAAAAGTGCATAACAAGGGTACAAATGTCAAGAATTGATATAAATTTTTAATAATGATTTAGTTTTTAATTGGCCAAACTGAAATCGATGAAGAAGCAAACGTCAAATGAAAATACTAATGTCAAACTTCCTGCTTGGAAAGGCAAAAGATTAGTTACCTTTACCTGATCATTGCTTCAAGAATAGAAAATGCTGTTTCCAGTGACAGTAGTGGTAAAATTTGCACCAAATTTAATGAAAGCAAGGCTGTTGCTAACAGGCTGATGTAGTTCACTGGTAACGTTTTCAGGTAAGTTTTTTTTCAGGGATGTGAATGTGTTTTGTGAAGTTGTTGAAGAAATGAATTACTCCTCGTGCAGAAAATTTTGATACTGGCTTTCTAATTTTAAAAGCTGAATGGTAAGGAGGCCAGTCTTACCTCTGTCACATTTATCTGTGGGATGAAATAAGTGGTCTGGCTGAATACCTGTGGGTACACTGTGTAACTTAATGACTTGTGTCTAGCTTGCAGATGCACTTTAATATAGAGTTTGTGTAGCGGTTGGAATACTGGAAATGTTCATGAACAATTATTGAACTGTGATATCTAAACCTTATGAGCTCTATTTTCCAATGGTCCTGTACATGTACCTAGAAGTCACCTTCACTGAGAATGTAATTATTTTTGACATCTCCCAAACTCCTTTATAATTTTGTTTAATTTCTCTAATGCTCTAGCCTCAACACTGGACAATTTACAAAATTTAAGCTCAAGAATTAATAAAAGAATGTCAAAAAGACTTTCATAAAAGCTGCCATGATAAAAATATCTGTCTAATAGCAATAACAAATAAAAATCAAACCAATGTAGTTCTTACTCTCAGTCTCCCTTTGCAGAAGGCAGAGGATCAGGGGCAACTGATCTAGGCTGTATCAGATCAAGCCAGTTCTTACTTTCACTCCTGGAGAGCATTTTCTGAAAAAGGAATGGTAACATTGTTTTCTTGTAGTACCAGAGGTCTAAGGGAGATGGGTATCCATTTAAGAGGGGAAAACCAAGCTCTTTACAGAAATATGCAAGACATTTATAGCAATTAACTTGCTGTTCCAGAACTTAATTAGTAGGGTATGTAAATTGCTTGGCAGTGATGCAACGTTAGCTCATAGGACTATAGGACGCTTGCTGCCCATAAAGTAGTAACAATAGCTGTGCAATCAATTAGTCAATATTGGTAATGAAATGGAAAACATAAGTTAGGCAAGAGCTGTAGAAATATTTGAGAAATGAAAAGAAATGGAATGTGGCCATATTATTTTAACTCTTAATATTTCTGGAAGATTTTCCGATTAATTCTCTGGATTAGAAGGTAAGGTTAGATTACTGTTATGACAGATAAGTTTAGTTCCCCTGATATGGTATTATGATATTATGTTACAATAGTAATGTGATATTTATTATAGGTGTTCAGAAAAAGCTGGTATTTATGCATAAATCAGGGAGCTACTATTATTTAGCTCATTTATTAATGGTCTCCTCCGGGAAGACAGAGATTTACCTTTTGTAGCGAGGCATGGGCAACTCTTTTTAAATAATCTCTTTCAGACCACAGTTGCAAACCAGTTGTGGAGCATGTTTAAATCTATGCTAATAACTAATTGGAAATTAGTTATTATACAGCAATTTATTCTGTGAAATTCAGAAGATGGTATGTCAGCAAAATGCAGAAGTTACGCCTCTTCATCTTTAAACAGCTGCCTTAGGTATAGGTAGGCCCATGTTTAATGTCGAGGATGAAAACAGTTGCAAAACAACAGCGTTCAATAGAGAAAACAAGTTAGATAACAAGACTGATGTCTTCCATCAGCAAGAAAAAATATATACGGTTGGAATCTTGTGAGTTTTGTTCTTCTGCTCTGAGTTTGCTCAAGGCAGCAGGTTGGCAATGAGATATATGAAAATACAATGTTACCATTTTCTTCTGTTCTTACAATTGTTTGTACATAATCCTGCTGCTGGGCCTAAACAACAGGATGAACAGTGGTAGGAGGTGAAGAGATGAAACGTGCTGCAACATTTGAGGTCACTGAAAGGGAAGCCAACAGTAGCTGTTGGTAAAGGTCTCTTCTTGCACTCGATTTCTATTTTCCTTTTCTAAGCTGAGACTATTTCATCTCAGAGCAACAAAGGCTCTGGGCTGTAAGCCAGAAATATTTGGAACTGGAAACTGCCCTCCAGTTTTGTCTGCATAAAAGCAAAAGTCCTGCTTTTGAATGACCTAAAAGTGAAATGAACTAACAAAATAAAATGAGACTTAAACCTTGCGGTGTATTTGAGTAGACAAAACTGCATAATATAATGGTTACTGAGTTGTGCAAATAAATGTGTTTTGTTCAGGTGTCTAATTTCTGCATATCACTTACGCCAACCAGTGTTCAAATCAAATCTCCTTCATAAGCAGGAAGAACTAGTTTAGATGTGTCATCAGAAGGCTAAAGTGTTGGTCAAACGAACATACTCATTTAAACTACCAAAACAGTTCTCTTGGTTAATCAGATTCAGAGAGCTTGTTGCCATCCTGTCAGCTAGTTGAATCATCTAGAAATAATACAGTTTATTTCCACACCTGGACTTAGTTTAGGTTTCTTGCTTAACTTTTGGAGGAAGAATGACAATGTTGTTTTTTCACCTGTGATGTAAGTGCAGCATCATTTAAAAAAGGGTGGGGGGAACCGAAACTATTTGTTTCTTGATAAGCTGCTTTTTTTTTTTTTTTTTTTTTTGGATAAAGGTAGAATGGGAATTTTTGTAGTATCTTTGACAGCTATCCCACGGGGATGGAGGTGTATTTGTGCAGTGCAGTTATTTAGTTGGTGTGGTGTAGCAGGAGAAATGGCCTCTATAGAAAGTAAGAATTCTGTTATAGCTTGACTTTTTTTTTTTTTTTTTAAGTTCTTTCTCTACATGGAGTGCTCTTACTGAAGATGATTTGAATACCTCTTAAAGAAAAAAAAAAGAAAAAAAAGAGAAAAACAGTTATTAAGACTGAGTATGTGATTGGACCAATGATACTGCTGTAAACCTGGCATGAAAGGGTATGCTAAAGGGGACACATTTTAAGACCGGTAGTGTATTGCAATCCTGATTTTCCTTGTATAGCAGGAAAAGATTTACCATATGTATAGAACATACCTTTGGCTGGAATAGACTGTCCTAAATGCAAAATTTATGTCCTTAAGAAAATGCTTTTTAGGAAATAGTCACACATTGCTGGATGGTTCTATCAAACAATGATCTTTTTAGGCAAAGGGAACTAAATTAAAGGGAAAGTGTGGGGGGGGGGGAAGACAAGGGGAAGAAATTTCTAAAATATAGAGGAGTTGAGTTTCACGCAGTGATCTTGATCTTAGAGCTGAACTTTGTATAATTAAAATCACTGCTAAGTACATCTGTAATTTGATAAATAATAAATCCTATGTTCACTATTTCCAGTTTTAGCTTCTTTAGAGACCTGGAGCCTTCCTGTCCTCTGTAAGAGGCTACTGTGTTTTTTAGAAACAATGGGCTGTTTTTAGAACGTACGTAATAAATATAGCTTGACTGAGTCTGCATCATTTGGGAATCTGTCCCAGCGTATAATTCATTAATTCTCTCTCTCTCCCTCCCCCTCCCCCTTCCTCCCCTCCCCCCCCCCCAATTTTTTAAACATTGGAAAAAATCTGATTAGGTGGTCAAATGTGATTTTTAGGTGTGATTGTAAATTTAATTTTCATACACTGCTCCTAAATATCTTTTAATATTTGGAAGAGTCCAGTGTGTGTGTTTTTTATATTCTCTCTCTTCAAAACCTTGAATTAAAAATCTAGGGTCATTTGTAGCCTGTTGTTTGATAGTGGGTATGAAGAACGTTTGATTACATAAATTCAGTAAATATTTATAGAAATGACACTAAATAATGGCAACAACTGTATTGGGTAATGTGAGCAATAGCCTGCATGTAAAAGTTTAATGAGTTATGCAATTTTTAAAGGGCAGCAGTATTCTAAAGCAAAGCTATTTTTTACAGAGTTTCATTCACTGCTGCATGTATTATGATTCTTGGGGAAGATATAGAGCAGTGAAGGCAAAATTTCCTATGACAATGTAAGCTCTCCAAAATGTAAGGAGATATATATGAGCATATATATGGAGCATAGTATACCTTACAGCTTATTCCCAAATCAGTACATTTAGCAGCTGTGTGAGCCTGTTGTAGCAAGGTCAACAATCCTTTCAGTGGTCTGAAATATTATCTGGTAGACATGAAATCCTTCATTTAAACTTAAGTGGAAGATGTGCATAATCGCAGCTCATAAACATCAGATGATGAAGCATGCTGCTTGTCTTCAGCATAAAACAAGTCTTTCTTTCTCTAACTGCAAATTAACTTGCAATACTTCCTCTTAAAGCTGATTCCTGGAAAGGAAAATCATCATAGTGTGTGGTGAAAAAGGGCAGATAGAGAACAACTGAAGCACCGAGAGCACCAGTATTTCTTGGCGGCAAGGCTTATTTCTTGCCAAAGGGTGTATTTCACTGCTAGAAGGATGGCAGTAGTTCAAGGGGCACAGGTATGTTGTGTCATGTCATGTCATGTGGTAAGGGTTTATATTTATTCAGATTGACAAGTAATTAATGCCAAGTGAATTTAGTTGTTTATACTTTAATACTTTGGTAGTTAGTGAAATGCCAACTTAAATTACCAGGAATATGGTGCTATATGCCTTGGGGTTTTTTTGGATTATGTCACTGTTCCGGTTTCTTTGGCTAACATGATGTTCTATAATAAAAACAACTATTACATATGTATTATCCTGATGTTTTTAAAGATTGCCTCTTGCTCCAGAAGTACTTAGTATGGTACATGGTGTTAATTTTTTAACATAATCAAAAATCATCTCCAAATACCTTATTAGTGAGACTGAGAAGAACAGTACGAATCTCTGGGTAATCACAGGGTAATCTCTGGGTAATCCTGCAGCTTGGAAAAATAGAAACTTATTGCATTCTAGCTTCTCTATCAAGCCAAAAACTTAAATTCTCTTAATTCTCTCAGCTAAACCCTCTTAATTCTATCAGCTTCTGATGTTATATATAAAGCAGGAGTATTCTTGATTGAGCTCATTAATAAAGCGTTTTTATGCAAAAGAAGGACTAACCTATAACTCTGAAGTCCAGGGAAATAAATGTAATAAGCCAATCACTGAAGATATAGTGGTTAGTGATTATCTCCAAAATATAATTCTCTTTGCCAATATGGAAAACAAATTATGGATTTTTGACTAGAAAACGTTGGTGGGACTGCAGGTGACTCGTATTTTACTCGGATATAGGGCTCTGCAGCGAGTGCTCAGAAAACTGGGAGAAAAACATTTCTGTTCTTCAGTACTTTGTCCACCTGAAGAAATTACAAAGGGTATAGATAGATGCAGTATTGTGAAAGGACTGAGAGTAGTTGAAACTCAGCTTTGTGGACAAACTGCAAAGGCAAGTATGGATGGTATGTGTTTTAAGGTATGATGTACATGACCATTAAAAGACTAAAAATTTTTAGAGAACAAATCTAGGAAAAAAAAAGCCTTTTCCATACGGTATTGTAGCAGCTATGAGGTAGAAGATAAGTCATGTATCAAGCTAAGTTTATAGTTGTTTGCATAATTCTTCCTTCATAACAGAACTTAATTCAGTTTGGACTGATCCCTTATACGTATGGTAATTGTGAATGTCGGTGACTGTACTTTTCCTGAGAATTAATTGAAATCCTATGATCTAAGATAGTTGCTCTCTGGGTAAAAAATTAAAAATAATTTTATACAGTCATCTTCTAAGTTGTGCTCAAGAAAAAAAATCAGTGTGCTTAAGACTCGTTTTATTATCATAATTATCCTGACATACTCAAAAGGTACTATTTTGAAACTTACTTTTCAAATCCTACTAGAATAACATCAGCTGTTTTTATTTCATCTTTTAAATTAGCTCTGTAAACTCCAAAAAACAGTGTAGACTGGTTTCTTTCATATCTATATTTTGTGTTTGATGGCACTCTTTAATGGAAACCTTTTTCATGTGCAATGCCATTTTGACCTTTTTTTATTATTATTATTTTAGGCTTTGGGAGGCACTTACAAGGTGTCTCTGCCCTGCCTGGACATCAGTTTGGACAAAAGCTATGGGAAGTTAATTATCTGAAAGTTGATCTTGCAGTCTATCAAATTTGGTTGCCATTGGCCAACAGGATCAAAAGGTAGTAAAGGCAGAATGCTTGTATCTGTACAGGCGATGAACATAATATCCTATTTTTAGGAGGGAAAAAAAGAGTCTAAATGAAATTGAATAAAGTCAAAGAACTTTTTGTAAAACAAAGTCTAGAAGAGGTAGCCCAATAAAACAAGGAAAATATAAGATTATGCAGAGTCTTCAATAAAACTACCAATAAACTCCCAAATAACCTTCATCTTCCCAAATCATTGTCCACTATCTGCATATCTTTGCCAAAACATCTATTGAGGCTGAAGATGCAATCATCCCCCTGTATTGGCCAGGAAAGAAAAGCTAGAAACATTCAGTATACCATTCAGGTTTTAATCTACAGAATAGCCCACAAGAAAGTTAATTTTAATGTTTGTAACAATGTATGATTTCCCCCCCCCTAAAATATCAATAATTTACTTTTTTGTGATATTAGGCGACATTATTTTGCTTTTAGAACAGAGGAACAGAAAGGTTGAAACTGAAGTGTCCATTATTGGGGGCAGGGGGAAATAAAGGAGGAGAGAGGCAGAGTATATGATCAAGTTACTGAAGACTTGAGTTTTAACGCCTCGATGAATTAAGGTCTTTTAATTCTACAATTGTCTTCATTTTAGCATTTTATTTTTTTCAGCTTCCCTGATCTTTTAACATTGTTTCCTTAATGTCTTCATGCTTTGTTGCTGTGGCAGATTCCCTGAAAAGCAGTTTAGTTTTTTGGAGGGAATATTAGTAAATTTATCCTTGTAACATGTCAAATATGAAAGAGCTGCATATCTTAGGAAATGGTATGTAAACAAGGTTTTTTTCAGAATGTGCTTTTTTTGTCTACTGAAGGAATGAATGTATATGGTCCTTAAACTGTTTCATCAGCACAACTGAGGGATTGGTGAACTGTGACAATAAAAAGGTATTAGTGACTTGAGGCAGAGTAGAGCAAGAATATGCTAAAATGGTTTTGCTTCTGTAGGAAGCTGTGATATGAAACTTCATGCTTTGCATATGTAACAAAAGTGAATAGATATGAATATGCATATGAAAATCTTATTGGGAACATGTGAGCTTTCACGGAATCATTGACAGATGTAAATGCAAGTTAAACCTGTAGTATTTTATTAGGAAGTTGGAGACTTGAATATTATTTTTCTAGTCAGCATTTTTTTTCTTCTCCCCCAGATTAGTTTCTTATTGTCACCTTTTGCTAACAGCATTAAGCTAGGAGTGGGGAAGGAAGTAACCCACTACTAGTGAAGGCCTAGTGCAGATGGTGATTAGAGGAAAAGGAAGAAAAATAGCCTCAGTGCACTTTTTTTCCCTCTGAACTATACCTAAGATGTCATTACTAATGCTGCTGTGATACACATAGGAAGACCTGAGTCCTATGTTAATAATTAATCCTAAAATACGAGAAGTCTAGAAAATCTTTCACCTAGGACTATATAATGGAAGAAACGGAGTACAGGTTCTTCTGATAAACAAGCTAAGCCTATGTAAGGGGAGACTAACCTAGAATGTCCCAATGAATATATATATATTTACAAGACATTACTTAGTCTTTAGAGTAGAAGATGGAAATTGTTCAGCTTGCTACACCTCTCTCATCCCCAGGTTGAAACTGGGAGGTTGGAAGGAGGGGCAGGCAGCTTCAGATGTTCCCAGAGTCTGTTTTGTGTAACACAGGAACCACTTTTTACTGTAGTGTTATGTAATGCTTTGCCAGCAATGTTGCTTTGAATTGTGAGTACTCTTAACAATAGATTAACAGTTCCACAGGACAAATTAATTAATCCCTGAATCCATCTGACAGCTGCAGAAAGGCAACTGTGCTTCTTATGCTGAGAGGTTAAGTACGTTTTAATTGTTGCTGTATAGCAAGGAGAATGTAACAATCTCTTAGTGTCCGTTCTCTTTTCAGATTTGGCATTCTAAAAGATCTTAACCTTATCTCCTGATTTGTCAAACTGTATTTATGAGTTTTAAAGAGTTGCTTTTTAGTAGGCACACAGATGGCTTCTAAATGATATGGCTGCTTTGTGCTGAATTGATAATTAATAAAAATGATCAACATCTAATTTACAGCCTTGATTCGGTATCGAGGTTTATGGTGGAGTTATTAAAGCATATTACTTTCTGATAAGAAATAATAGGTTGATTGTTTTGAACTTATTTTAAAAATGAATTCTAGACTTAACAAAATCTTCTTCACCTTTTAAATTATCCAGCTGCTTGAATGTTCCTTGCCTTATGTTTTATCATTGTAGGGGGGAAATGGATATTTTTCACGTTTACAGTGAAAGCCAATGTACTGTAACCTTTTAAACATACCTTTTAATCTCTTTTGCTCTAGAGGGTACTTTGATACACCTAAGAAAGAGTAAAGGCTTTTATTTAGGTAGAGATTGAGCAGAGGGTTACCCTCCTCCTCCCCTCCCCCCTTTTTTCTCTTTTTCTTTAATTCATTCCAGAATTTGGTCATGGATTTTTCATATTGCTCTGAATGTTGCAAGTAGCAATTAAAAGCTAACCTCTTCATTTCAAAATAGTGTATTAAAACAATCAATTTATGACCTGGTTAATTGAGCATGACTGGAGTGTTTGAAAAGAAAGATACATTTCCAGTCTGCTGCGGCTGCAACCAGGCACTAAATCAAACAGATGGCTCACAGAGACAGGCAAGCTGCTGTTATTAAAGGTAAATGAAATCTTCTGTGCTGCATTTATGAGACATGAGAGTTTTACCTGTAGCATGCTCAGGCAACTTTTGCCAGAAACAACTTTCCTTGGACTTCTGTAAACATTCCTATCTATGTGATGGGTGCTACTTTGTCTGAAGCTTAATCTGGAATAGTTAGTTGCGTGACTTGTTCTTTCCTTCCCCTTCTGCCTTTTTGATCATCTTCTTTTGCCTTTAGTTTATTTCTGATCAAGCAAAATCATCTTTCTGCATATCTGTCTCTCAGTAGGACAAAGATTAGTAGAAGACAAGTGTTTCATGACAAGTTTTGACTATACTCTCTCCCTCAATTCACCAACTCAAAAATAATGTCATTAAAATACTTCTAAAGGGAGCTTTAGGTGTAATATTTTGAAGAGTGTTGGAATATTTTGGAATCCAAAACTGGAGAGGCAGCCAAGTAATAGAAAAACCCCCAGCTCTCCTTACTCATAGTGCACATGGAGTGGCACAGTAACATTAAATAAATTGGAAGGTATCCAGGCCTAGATATTTGAAAAGATATTTTACTTCAGTTCAGATACATTATTGCTATTATACTCTTTAGTTGCATCCTTTTCAAATGAAAGATTGTGCTTCCCTTTTGAGAACAGCTCTTGGGATTTTTAGTAGTCTTGCTTTCTGAAATGCTGATTAGTCAAACTAGTGGTGGAATGTGGCTTTATCAAATGTCAAAGAAGCGAGGAACCATTAGACAAACAGACAAATGGGAAAATTTGTGGCTGACATGAGAAATGATTTTTGAAATGGCAGTGTTCTCATAAACCTTTTGGAGCTTGTAAAACAAATATATACCTTCTCATCAGTATCTGAGAATTCTTCTAGACTTGACTCCAGCATGTATCATAGCCTTTCATTTTAGAGATTTAATCAGCTGTTTTTAGGATCTCAATTGTAGGCTAGTCATGCCTTATAATGGCAAGATGGGGAAAATGCTAGCAATCTTCCTAACGCAGTAAATTTTAGCTACTATAGGTAGTAGCCTGGTAACATATCAGGACATTTACATCTTGAAGTTTGAGTTTCTCTCAACATCTGAGCATGTTGGATTTGTAATAATGCCATTTAGGAAAATCTGCTTGCATCAGGGACAAGTGATTGATAGCAAATGTACTTAAGAGGCACTGCTGGATTAAAAAAACAAACAACCCTCCCCCTCACCCAATCCCTTTCCTTTCTTACCATGTCCAATCTAGCAATACAGTTAAATGGAAAATGGAAAACTCCATGTGTCTGACTGTGTTCTTTACCTCTTTCCAACTCATACTGGTGCACATGCACATTGCTGAAGTCTAGATTTGCAAATTGTGAAAGACTGTTTAAATAAAATTATTTCCATATGAACTGGAAAAATCAAATAATGGAAACCTCGAATATCTCAAAACTGATCTGGTAATTGCAGCGTAAGTAATGCTTTAAAGTGCAAGAAGTGAAAATACTATTAGGGGTTACCATAGTGCATGCAGATTAGAAAATTAATTTGTCTTAAGTGAGCTGTCAGGTTAATGTTAACATAGTTCATTGTGGTTTCATAAAGTTGCAGTCTTTTGTGAATTTTAGGTGTTTGTTGCAACATTAAATTTGTTCACACTTTGGAGATGTGGGTGCATTTTAATATTTTTGCCATTAGGAAAACTGATATAATCAATAAAAGCCCCCAAACTTGCTGCAAAATACCACTTTATTTCAGTGGATATCTAGCCTTTTTTCCATGCATGTTATTTTTGACTTTTACCTAGAGACATTACTGCAATGTCAAGGAGTAATTTTTTTGTAAATTCTGACTTCTAAAAATGCATTTATATAAAAAAAAAAAAAGAATTACCTGTTTTCCCCAGTTCCTTATTCCCTCTGAGTGATTATGCTTGCTTCCGGTGATTAAAAGGGAAGGAGCTTAACAGGAATTTGTGGAGGGCAAATGTAATACTTTGTGATATCTACGTATTGCTATCTTCTTGATCCTGCCAGGAAATTAAAGGTAGGGAAGGCATACTTTGCAGAATATTCCTTTTGGACTAGCTGACAAATGAAGAGTTGGCATACATTACCATAGGAATAGTGAAGACTGCCTTTTCTCTCTCTGTGTTTTTTGCATGGGAGGAGAGGACTGATACACAAGGGAGAGAAATGTTCCATTGACCTCACTTAACAGTGGTGTGAATCCTAATAGACTTTGCTCTGCTCACTTCTTAGAGAGAACAGTGCGTCTAAGTCCAAAGGAAGAAACATTTTGCTCTAGGTCATAATGTTTCTATCTTTTGATCCCTGTGCAGCTCTGTAGTCTCTCACATGATCCTGTCTGTCACTACAGAAGTTCTCCTCGATAAATTCATGCAATATTACCTTGATAAGGTCTTCAGAATAGTCCTTTTACATACAGGCTCTACTACCTACCACAGTAATGCAGATGACTAATAAATTAGATTTAAGAAAATAATGATCGCTGCTGTTTAAGGAACTCAGACATGATATTTCTTGGAAACTCCATCAAATACTGAATGATTGGATCACATACATGTTCACTGTATACAATTTTTAAGCATATTAATGCAGGGGGGGAAATATCCTTTTCCTTCTTTGCAGTCTGTCCCAGAGCTGCAGATATCACTTGGAGCTTTCTCTTCTTTCTCAGTGCATGGTTCAAGAAATGCATTATGGAACAGGCTGATTCTCAACCCAGTCCTGGGTTGGTTCAATGCAACCATGAGTTTAGTCTCTTTCAGGTCTCCTCTCAGTAGACGAATAGCTAAGCAGTGCAATCCTCTCCCTTACAGTCTCCAACTTCTAACAGCCCTGGTGACCCATCATGTGTTCTGGTGTGACCTTTGTATTTGGGCTTGTGCAGAGGGAGTGCTGCTCATGCAGTTCTTTGTGCCAGAAATATTTCCCATGGGGATGGACGGTACTTATGGTCTTGCAGAGCAACTAGGAATTTGACTGACTTTCTGACTTCTGTTTTCTTCTGGGTCCTCAGGCTTGAAGTGAAGTTCTGTTTGCAGATTTACCAGTGTTTTGAATTTCTTTGTAGTTTATTACTTGAAAAGAATCTCAGAATCTCCTGGTCCTGTGCTGGTGAAAGATTGAAATGCTGCTTTCTGTCTCTCAAGCATCCTGACTCACAGTGCTGTGCCCACGTAAGGAAACGCACAGATAAGAAGTCCTAAGACCACCCATGATTTTGTATCCTCTCTTTCTCTCGCTCCCCTCAGCCCAAAATCTTTTTCAGGTCGAAGATGCTTGATGTGTTAAATTGATCCATGTATGGAAGCTATTCAATACATTTTGATCATTCTTGTTGACTTCTGTAACCCTTTCCCAAATCTGCTGTCTTTTGGGTGGGTGGTGTGTGTGTAAAAGTGAGAGGGAAGGGAATGACCAAAACTGTGCCCAGAATTCAGCAGGTCAGACAATGAATATTTTATAGCTTATTTTTCCTCTCTCAAATGTTACTTTGTACATTTTGGGCTTCCAGTTAATTCTTTTGTCCTTCTTTTCCTTTGTAACACGTGAAAATATAATGGGTAAAATGAGGAGGGATATTGCGGTTGTTTCTTAGCTTTTTTCTAAATTGAAAGTTTAGCTATTCTGCCTTGAATGTACGCAATGATGATCAGATAAAAACGTGTGTGGAAGAGCCTCCTTCAGTGTACTTTAAAATATATGTTGTCTCGTGTCTGCAACGTGCCAGCTAGGATGGGGGCTATTATCTCTGCTAGTCTGAGCAAGTAAAACCTTCAGAGTTTTACCAGGAACACAGAAGCTGGGTACTCTTCACAGCCATGTCACTAACTTTATATGATATTGTTCAGTTTATAAGACTTAGCTGTTTCCTACCTCAAGGCTAAGGATTGCGTTTCCAGTATGACAGTGAAATGTAATATTATTATGGAATGAGTATGTGAACACTCAGTACGTTAGAGCTTATGAGCGTGTCTGCTGTGAACTAGGTATTTTCAGGCTGCTAATTACTATGTGAGCTGAATGATGGTGCTCTCTAACATTTAAATCTACTCTGTGAAATAATCCTCTGTAAATCTGCTACAAAGGGTCTGTAAAACATTCCTTTTAAGAGGTTGTGAGGTTTATTTATCATGGAAAGTAGGTATTTAGAGAGAAAGTGCTTGATATTAAATTGCTAAAGCTGAAACATTTGAAGATCTGTTTCACTATCTTAAAGTTTTAACATAAACATGCCAGTTAAATTCCCTGCTATCCTTCCCAAAAATGAAAGACAAACACATTTTTCTGAAAGATCCCTCATAACAGAGGGACTTGCATGCTCAAAAATATTTAATATTTCTTTTGCCATCACAAATCCGGAAACTGTGTTTGTTGCTGTAGAGTTGACCTGAAAATGAGCAGCTGTGAATCCTGTTCTCTTCTTTGCCTGTCTCTGAGGCAGTAAAGTATTTTGGATTAGGTTGATGAGTTCATCTCAATCTTTGTAACTATTATGACCATACTTTTTTAATACTTGCTACTGTTTCACCTCAATGGTGAGATTCAGCAGGTACATTAAGATTCAGCTGCTACATAGAGTTGTACCCTAGTTTTTCCTCTGCCGTTCAGTAGTTGGAACGCTCTGCAGTGTGTCAGAAAAGTGAATGACTGGTGTGATTAAGACACATTTCTCTGTGTACACAGAGAAAAACATTTCAGTTTGTTTTTGTTTTTTTTTAAGATGTAGGAAATAAAAAGAAAAAAATGAAATCTGTACTGGAGGAATAGAATTTTCTTCATTTAAGTATGAACAGTACTTCAAATGAATGTAAGGAAATCATAAGATACCTGAATTTAAAGGTTCAAATGAACTAGTGGGACTCTAAATGCCGTCTCTCCTTCTGTTAACATATATCATGGAATGTTTAAAAAGTTGGACTTTTTGAATATATACTTTGAATATATACAAATAGCATGGGAAAAAACAGGTATTATAAGAGACCACAGAAGGGAAAATTTTATGGTCCACGACAGAAGGGATATAGTCCGCAGTTGATGAAACTTTAATTTAGTTAGTAGACAGAGTCTGTTGCAAAAATATCAAATGACAGAATGATGAAATGTAATTAGTAAGTGTTGGACACTTTTCCCAGAAGCCATATGGGCCTTAATGTGTAAGGTGATACATAGACCTCACATAAGATTTTGTGGGTTTTTTGTTTTTTCCTTAGCAAAGAAAGCATCCACTAGCAGATTGTCATCATGCATCCATTGTGTTCACTTACTCTTTAACCTTCCTTGATGAGTAGAAATGGCTTGCTTTTTAAATACAAGACTTGAAAGAAACTCTGATTGGCTTTTAGGAGCATTCACTAAGCAAATGTCTTGAGGTTCTTTAAATTAATTGATGCCTTTTTCTTGCTGTGCCTCTATTAGAGTTCTGTATGACTAAGGAAAAAGATTTTTTTTCCTGTGAGTGTATGTGTACATTCTAAACTGTTATTGAGACTGACGGACTTGAATTAAAACATACAAGTAATTTGATTAGAGAAATAAATGGCTGTATATTAGGAACCTGCACTGGAAATAAAATATTTGAAATGTGCGCATCTATTCATATGGTAATAACAGGCCCTTTCAGGCACAAGGGCTGAATAGAATGATGCAGCCTTCAACCTTTCGATTGTTGCTATAGCAAGTACATTGCCTGCTAGTAATTAATTTGAACATCCATCAGTTACCTGGCCAGGTAGGCCCTGTAGCACTTCAAAGAAATAGGTTTGTTCAGTTTATCCAACTTGTCCCCAAAGTGGACATGTTCTTCAAATATTCTCACTTGGAGTGATTTAATGAGTTGACTAGTAGCTTGGCAGTGAAATAATCTATTGTGCACTTATTTTAGAAACAACAGAAAAAAGCATGATCCATTTTTTACTGAAATACTTTCTCTCAGAGAGCAGACCAAACTAGGAAGGAATTCTTCTGCGCGTGCCCCTCCCCCCCCATAGTGGACAATATTTTTTAAAAAAAAAGGGGGGTAGGGGGTTAACACTGAACACTTGCACAGTTTTTTCTTTTTATCCAGAGTAAAACTTGCTGATATGAAGTGTTTTAAGTTGCTGTGAAAGTTAGATGGGAGATTGTTGCTAATCAACAATATTTTATTACATAAGGATTTAAACCAGGTCGTATTTATGGTAGGAGTTTGGCCTGCGAAGAGAAACAAATATATACTGCTCAAATTGCATTAGGCTACTTTTTGTTTTAGGAAATAGATAGCTAATTACTGGTGAAATTTAAACAGTACTTCAAAAATACTCTATGGAAATAAGGCAACAAATGTATTTAAAGATGACTGCTAAGGTTATCTATAGAACGGATACTGAGATATCCTCTGGTCATGGTAAGGTCCCTGCTGTGCTGAATACTAAGCATTTATGATGACAATACTCTCCTTTGCTTCAGCAGTGCCGGACCCAGTCTTGAAGATCTAATGTAAGATGGTTGTCTATAAAAGCCTCTTAGCACTTCCCAAAGTAAGGCTATAGAGGCTACAATAGTGAAATGATTGGTAATACAGTAATCTGCTTTACAAAAGCCCTGAGAGAGGGAGAGAGAGAGAGAGAGAGAGAGATCTATATATAAGTATATATATATTTAATAATGAGAGAATTTCAAATGGACTAGAACTTGATTTGCTTCTTAGGAACTGGCAGAAGCTGAATCCTAGATGCTGCTCATACTGCTTAAATCCTTGTATATGTAGGTAATGTGAGATCTTTTAATTTGTTCATGATTTTTAGTCTTTTCCAGCTCTGCTGTAAAACAGTTCTTCTAGTAGAAGTGATCTGTCACATACAGAACTGAGGAAGAAAGATACACAAAATAGAGTTTAAATAAGATCGTATCATTAATTTCTTTCTTTTTTTTTTGCCTAATGTTTCAGATTTTTCTTCTTGACTGTCCTCCATGTCGGGTTGCAATGATTCTTTTCAGGTAATGCCCCATCCTTGCTGCATTTCTGTCTACTTGCATGGTGTGCTTAGAAGTTGATTGTGGCTTAAGTCATAAAATAGTAAGATACGCATCCAGCCCTTAGTTAGAAAGACATACTGGCTGGACTGAATGATGAGACCTTGAAAAGGGTCATGGCTTCAGCTGTGGGTGCTGAGTCCACTGACCCTTGTTTCTTTTGTACTGGTGGTGGTTTTGGTCTCACAGGCAACACCTATTCGCGCAGTAGTTGATGAGAGCACAGGTGTCCTTCTACAGAATAACCTATGGGCTTGTTAAATGTATGTCATGTGCCTCGTACTTTCTGATTATCTTCACTAAAAATTAGTAGCTGATCTTCATGGAAGGCCATATGTACAGTATGGGTCTATTTTTTAAAATGTGGAGATAAGTTAAATAGTTAAAGCAGATTCCTACTGATTTGGGTATTTCTCAAATGTGTGCAATCTTTTATTGTTACTAACTTTAGGAAGTGGTCTAATGGACTAGTGCAGTAGAGTCCAGTAAACAGCCCATACTTTTTATAGGTTCTTACCTATAGAGTTCTTGCTCTCAAAGGCCCTCTCTCATGTGCGTTGCATGATAGGGGTACAGCTAGTATATTGTGAGGAGGGTCATGGGACTTCCCAGACAGAATGATAATCAGGAATGGCTGTAGTTGCCACCGTGACAGTTCACTCGGCTCTTTCTTCTCTTAGTCTAGGCAGTGACTGGAAAATATGATGCTGGGGGCATGCCTCATGAATTGTTTTGGAGGTGCTACTGTCTCACTACAACTTTTTCCTGCTGCTCCTTATTTGGGCAGGGAGTAGGCTGAATGCAGAGATACAGTACTAGTGCCTCTTCATCTCAGAGAGCGTGCAAAGTAAGTCTGGTGTCTAGGAAATCCTGGATTTACTATGCATTTGCAAAGGACTGGTTGCAGGGCAGAGGCTGCAGTATTTGTTCTTTTTCAGAATGAGCCTTTCTGTTTTCTGACGTCCTGACATATAAATGACATTTGAAGAACTGTTTTGGAATTGTAATACCTTCCTCCCCCGCCCCAAGTTACTTATAAACTTTGTAATTTTTAATAGAGTTTATGACAGGCAGTGGTTGTAGAATGAAATTTATGCTTTACTTTGTCTCTTATATAAAGTAGACTTAAACAGTACTGACCTTACTTCTGTAGGTCCTGATGCAACAGTGGTTCAGGGAGAGATGACTGAAAGCTGTATAAAATAAAATACAGCACTGTAATTTAAATACTACTTTCTTTCCCTGTTCTTTGCTTGGGATTCTCTGTTGCATCTTTACAAATATAATTCTTTTATTTAAGTGACTCAAAAATCAGACTTCTTCCAAATTCCCAAAGCTTTAGTTTGATGTCATGTACATTTATGGAGTTGGATGAAAGTAAAAACTTTCTCAAATGTCTATTTTAAGCTCTGAAAGCAAAATGAACAGCAAAATTTCAACCATTTAGCAGCCTGGACCATGAACAGGATTAATATGAACAGGATTAATATGAACAGGCAGTCAAAACCTTCTAGGAATCCAAAGCTCATTATAGAAAGCAGTCCTACTTCAGGAAATTATTAAAATGTTTATTTAAAGAGAGTTCTTATCCTGGTTATTGCAGTGAACAGTGGCTTTATTCAAATTAAAGCCAGCAGAATTTTCTCAAATTTCCTGCTACCTTTTATGAAAGATACACTACATGAAATACTACATAACTATACATAACATGTACATATAACATACTACATAAAAACTTTGCATTTCATTTCTAATCTGTGAAAATAATATCTCATCTCTCTTCTAAGGTTGCAGATGCATATGTTAAATGGGGCCCTCTTAGCATTGCTGTTTCCTGTCGTTAACACGCGCCTGGTGAGTATACTATACCTTTCCTTCTCCTCGTGTATTTCTTCCTACAATACTTTCTCTAGAAAGGTGCTTGAGCTGTCTTTAGAGGTGGCTAAATTACACAGATTTGGTTTAGGAGCTATACTTCTAAAATACTAAGCAAGTTTTGATGGTTAAAATTTCTTGCTGCATGTAAATTCACTGCTCATGGAAAACTTCTTTATTCCCATATCTTTGTTTCTGCAGGTATTTCCTCCCTCTCAATTAAATTCAGCAGGCTACATACTATTTGCATAATGAATCGGAGTGATCTATAAATACCTGCTGGATTTGTGTATTGAAGAGATATCTAAGACACTGAGAAAATGATGGGATGAGAGTGTTTCACTCAAAGCAGGTAAGTTAGCTCTTTTGCTAAGATCTTTCTGAAGTACTAGATTATCACTGAGTTGCTTCTTTTACTGTGAAGAACTTGCTGTTTTGAATATGGCAGTCAGATTACTAACACTTGCAAGTAGCCGCCTTTCTTCATCCCAGACCCTTTTGTAAAGCTATCTAAAAGGTGTTTCTTCTACATTGCTGGAGCAAGCAAACTACTTTCTGAAATGCATTTTTTTTTATTTGTAAGTATTATTTTAATGATGTCTGAGACAACACTATTGAATGCCTGAAACTGAAGAACTAGTTTCTTTTCAAGCAGATGCATATAAAACTATAAATAAAATTTAAGTATAAAAAGTTTAGACTTCAGAATGGCTACGTTGTGAGATGGAGCTGTCAAGTGTGTTTTCTTTTGGACGTCAGTTGCTACGCTGCCGTACCTTTTGTCCTTGTGTTTTACAGGGTAAATTGATTGTGGGGAAAAAAGTTAATGCAAAAAAATAGTTTATATCTTTCACATGATTAGGTTAATTCTAAAGTCTAAACCCTTTTGTAGGGTGTCAGCAAGTGCATTCAGGAATGTAGTTGTAGCATCATATCGTAGCTGGGGTGGGCTTAATCTAGGAAACTTTGGCAAACAAGACCAGTGAAGTTGCAGCAATGCAATTTGTGTAGGCTGCTAATACAAGGACATATTCAGGGTTCAAGTTGTATAGTTGGTGCTGAAATCTCTGCTGCCAGTTTCAATGTTATCGGTACTGAAGCAAGCTAGATTGTTAGTAGATGTATGCCGGTCAGCATCATTTAAGCCTTTGAATATGCTATAGATACAGTCTCTATTTCAGCCTGGTGGCAGCTATTAGTCCTACAAATTATAGTTTGAGTTAGATTTTTGCTTCAAGTTATTTACCTCCAACAACAAGCTTTTTTCCTGAGTGAAGTCACATAAGAGCCCTCCTATGATCAAAGTGAACGCTGAGTAAATATATTTGGCTTTAGGAAAATTCAGTCTGTTTTACCAGGCTGTAAATTCCTGGTACAGGTCACTAGAATGGATCCAAAATACTAGTCTTTGATTTACAAGCACAATCACAAAAACTTCCATGTGGAGAGTTAATAATGTGGAGAGTGGAAGCGTAGAACAAAGTTCATTGTCCATTCCACCCTGATCTTTAAACTGACAGTGAACGTGATAGCTTTGAAAGCGGCTTCACAGGATAGCATGTGGCCCATGGTTAAAATGACATAGTGGGAGACTAAAAAACTAGAAGTGGGTACACATGAATATGGGAGATTCCTCAGGCCTGGAATTTGCCCAGTGTTGTTGGCGTCTGTCACCTGCTCTCCCCCCCCAAATTAGGCATAGCAGGGTTTCTTCATCCAGGTTTTCAAAACTGCTACAAATTTCCTGTCTTCTGGAAGAAAAATTAGCCTGTTGGTGTCCCTAGTAATACTCAAACCTGTCGAGAATTAATGCTAAGAAAAGTTGTCCTGAATCTGAGCTGGATAAAATATTTCTAAGAATTATTTTTAAGAGTTGTTATGCATGCACATATGGGTGTGTGTGTGTGTGTGTGTGTGTGTGTACGTATATATACATATAAGCGCACATGCTTGCTCATTTTCTCAGATTTCAGTGGTTTCAGTAGTATAAGCCTAGAGTTCCTTCAAGATTTAGTCTTTTTGTCCTTCCTAATCTGGTAACTACACATATTCTTTTTCATACTAGAAATGTTTATTTGCAGTTTGCAGTTGTTTTTATTAAAACTAGTTACTGCTGAATAGAAATGGCATTAAATCAAAAATGCAAATAGAATTTCTTGATAATAGAATACTTTTCCTGTTTCAAATTAGGTAGCTTTCTGATTTCTATTGGATTTTTAGGAGTAACCTGTTAAGGTTAAAATAATACATGTTGAAATATTTTAATAAATCATTAACTTGTATTTTCTCTAATATTATTATAGATCTCACTTATATTTGGGCAGTGGTGATTAAACAGGAAAAATACAGACTACTCGTATAAAATTCTGCCCTTCTCTAGAGATAGAGGAGCCAAAGGACTACGTCCAAGAGCAAATATTTTTGGAATAAATACAGCTCTAGGATATTTTTGGCTTAACAGCTGCTTGCTAGGCTAGTCTCTTTTCTGTGTGTCTTCTGGCACAAGATAATATGGGTGATGTTTTATAGCACTGCAGCTTTGGCCCAAATTATTTCTTGGTAGACGTGCATTCTGCTCTATAACTGTCGTTGCAAATATCCACAATGACATTTTCCTGAAAGCACTGAATAACTCTTAACACTTAGTAGGAAGTTCCAAAAAAAAGTGCAATAAATTTGTCTATGCTCTCTGTTCCTCTGCTCTGATTTGTAATACCTTCCTGAAAAGCTTTTGACTCAGTCAGGAATGGTCATCATTTTATGCCTCAACTTTTTATTTCAGTTTTGTGATATTTTAAGACATATATTTTACTGTATACATGGTTCATACAAAAATTTGTATACCTAGTTACATCTGTAAAGGGTTGTAATATATAGTGCCTGGCAGAAAGTAAGAGCATGAGAAGTTGGACACCTGACCCAGCTACTCATTTAGAAGTGGGGGAGGGAGATCATGCTTTTGGGCAGGTAGGTGGGAGAGAGTTCTCTCATTCTCAAGAGACAAAACATTCTTGATTAGCATTAACAATCACATGGAAAATAGGGTAATCTTTGAAGACTTCCAGGTAAATAGAGAAGAAAATGTTAAGGGAATCAGATTGTTAGGTTCCCGGGTAGGAGCCTAGAAAGGTGTAAGAAGAAATACACAAGTGCAAGATCTCTTTTAACTCCGTATCTATATTACATGGAATACAGTGTAGGTCCTGCTAGCCTAAGCCTCACAAAGGTTGGAAAGGAAGCCCGTTAAAAGTTTCTCAAATAAGTCGCAAAACAATGTGTGGCACCAGGTCTGTGCAAGTAAATTAATTTAGCTGCCAGTGAAGTGTTTGGAGAGTAATCGTTTTTGTATGAGCATGTGTGCGAACATATTGCATTAATCAAATTTTAAAGGAAAATATTTCTACTGGTTTTAAAGCTTTGTTTGCAAGCTGATGTCCTGAATATGTTGATATAGATAAAGTAAAAAATAAGACATGTCCTAGAGGCGTTGGGCTTACTGTCTCGGCTAACACAGAGATGGTGCAGTTTTAATGTTTCCAGAAGTTGCTAGACAGTATTATTAGAACTATTTGCCTTGAGAGGTACACAGCCTAAATCTGTTTTAGGAATAGAATCATACTTTGAGCAATACTTGCAGTGCACTCTTTAGGGACTATGATAATGTCCTACTGCATCTCTGTTGACTGTTAAGGTAACGATGCACTGTAGTAAAAAGTTTGCCCCAAATGCCTGTTAGCAACACAGCAAAATGGAATAAGTAATGGTAGCCCATGATGTCATTTCTAAATTGTCTAAGTCTAACTGGCATAAGTGAAAATAACAGTATGGTTAGACATCCAGGGCTCTGGAAAGGTGGTGCTTTGGCTGCTATTCGTACTAAAGCCACTGATTCTGCATCTTTCACACGTATCGAGGCTACGTACGTTAAAATGGTATGGGTGCGTAAGTGCAATTTACAATCACACTTTTATTTGGGAATGCAAATTTACCTTATACTGGTGGTAAGTAGTGCCAGTATTATCTGTAGAGGAAGTAAAAAATACTCTTTCTGAAATTAGTATTTTGTGCACATATAACTCTTCTATCTTGGACTCAATTCTACAGATGCCTGACTGTGTCCCTAGAGTCATTACATGTGTGCTGGTTTGCATAATCAAATTGAGTGACCAGGAGACTGTAATGCCTTTTTATGAGATACAATAAACATCAAATCTAGCACTGATCAAATAAGGAAAACAGTAATAAAAGTTAAAATAAATGCCTACAGTTTAGCTCAGCAGTGCATTGAACAACTGCATTGTCCTAACTTTCTTGGTCAGCTTCATCTCTGTAGTGACAGGCCAAGAAAAAAATTCCCTCTCAAATTAGCAGAATTTGGGTATGTCATGAGTTGGAATCCTGGGGGTTTGCTCTAGCTGGATCTTCTGGCATTTGTATACTAGTAAAAATATAGTTGTTGTTCTTGTTTCATTATGTTTCTGATCCCCTCCATCCCTGTAGCAAGGTATTATTCCTAGTCCTGTGTTCCACCATGTCTCGACTCTACTAATCTTCAGCACAGACGGACTCTCTTTATAAATCTCATGACTGTGCTTGTGCATGCTAACGCTTCCCTCTGGTAGCAGATGCAGATTCTGATTCTCTCCCTCTGTATATATGCCCACCCTAACAGGATTAATTGAAAATGAGAACTAGATAATATTGGATAAAACTAATCAATTAATGCTACCTTAAGGGGTTATATTATAATTCTCTCTACTGACTGGATTGTGTAGAAGATGGCAGATGCCTACTTGAAGTTGAGATTAGGGTTTTTTGCCTATATCAGAATATCAGAAAATATCAGAAAAGGAACTGTTGCAAATAAAATCTGGGGAAACTGGTTTAGACCTTAGCACAGACACCACACAGATGGGTGCCTGATACTTAGCTACAGCCCTGGTACTCATTTATTTTAAGTGGCTTTGCTGTTGGCATCAATGCCAACATTAACATATCTTTATTTTCGCCCCATTCAGGTATGTGGGAATCCCTTATCTGATCTCTGCCAGGTGGACAAACTGGTGCCTGAGCTGTAGAATTGGCTGAATAATACGGTACTGAACAGTACAATAGTGTAACGTGGGTCAGCTTCTTGGCTACTTGCCGTTTGGACGTCTGCTTGAGAAATGAGTCTTAGCAGGACTGGAAATAATCTGTTTTCCAAAGGCCACTTGTGTTTTTGTTTTGGATTTTTTTTTTCTTTTTAAATACTTCATGTCTGTCCTGAGATGATTCTCTTAAACTCCTCCAGCAACTGTCTCTCCTCTGCCAAATAAGTCACTTGCTATCCTGAGTATGTTGAGAAGTAACCAACATCTGTTACATGGGCCTAGTAGCTGTTTGCCCCATGATTTCTGCATTGTACAGCTTTATATAGATTCCCCCTCTCCCATTTCATATATACTGTGGTTTGCTTTACAGGTTAAATTAAAAAAATCTGCTTGCGGCTTATTTGTGGATTACTGACCCTGTCCAGGATACTAGTCATTAATTTTAAGTTATGAATCTGGGTTTACTGACTATGTCTAGGAAAGCTACTGGTACAGAATGCCATTCCATATTTACTGCAGACACCTAGCCTGCCTGCTGGGTGTGCTATAGAAAAGGGCAGAGCTGAATTACTTTTGTTCCTTTTTCTGTCATACCCTGCAGTCTTTGTAGAGGATGGTGGAGGGAGAGTTCTTGCCCAACACAGTGCTTGAGCTATTGTTGCAAATATAAAACCAAGGCATAAATAATTAGCAGAGGGAGGAATACTACTTTCAGAAAACAGAGCAAAGTAGCAACCTCCCTTCCCACTGAAACCAGCTGAGCTGAAGCGAGTTTAGACTGGTGTTTTGCCATGCTTTGCGGGGCAGGGAGGAACTCGCATCTAAATATTAGACTTCTGGGCTCAACTCTATTCGAAGCTCTATGGTTTTGAAGAGCTTTTTCTAAATCTTAGTGCAGTCAATGGAAAGACCTAATTGTTTCCTCAGGGCAATAGCTGGTTTAAGTTGAGGCATCCATCACGTGCTCAGAGGACTGCCGTTGATGGCCGTGACTTTTCTTGCTCAGAGATAAAAGAAAGAGGTGAGCTCTAATCCTTCATCACATAGTTTCTCTTTTCTGCAGTCTCACAAGCAATAAAAGTGGCTGCTAAGGGTTTAGTTAGGCCGTTATACATAACTTACCTGTTCCTGGGATGAGAGCTTACTGTCTGCTCGCTATTTATTCTTGGTACGTCTCCAGCGAGCCCTTAGCAAGTGTCCCGGGAATTGTGGCCCTTTTGAATCTGCACCATACTGGGCTGATGCGGGGGCAAGCAGCAGATGTGGCTACCTTGAGCTGAACTCTTCCTGGAAAAAACAAAACATCGTACATCTTCTAGCAGAAGTTTCATCAGAAAATGTAAAAACTGAATAGTCTGAATGTTTATTGCAAAATATGCTAACATAGTACTCTGGATTTTGTGTGCGTGTTTGAGGAATAGTGTATGTCAGTATTAGGCTGTGTTTTGAAACACAGCATGATTTTATACCAATGTTAAAACCAGTGAATGGACAATGAACAGATTTTTCTTCAAGTAGCAACCTTTAAAGGAAAAGAACCTATTATCTTGAGTAGCAGGGTAGCCTGTACTCTGTATTCATTTAGACTGTTAAGAGAGCCTAGAATATGAGTTAGTAGAAGAAATGGATAATTTGTCATTTTGTCTTGTACCTTTACTTGTTTTAATGCCCTGAGAAGGGAAACAAGGTGAAATGCAGGAAGAGTGATGCTAGCAGCCTGCAAGGGAGAGAGGAGTTTAGGGCAAACAGCCAGCAAACCGATTGAAAATTAATATACAGAGTTCAGAGTAGTCCATCTTGATAACGAACGTTCAATGTTCCCGAATCTGGGGACAGGTGTGGATAAAGAAATATGTCATCAATACATTGGTCTGTTACTAGGGAAATACTTGTTGCTCTTGAGAGTGGCTGCTGCGTTCCACCAAAGGCATCTGATGGGAGAAGACACGTCTGTTGAGGCCTGTGGCGAGGGTCTACTTTAGGGTTTGTTGCAGTCTGGATTTAGATACTCATGGCCTTTGCAACTGCATACCATCAAATATTATGAGATGAATCAACTCAGGAGGCAGTATTCTGACCTCCTTTATGTTCTGTGAATAAGTGTTGCTTTGATTTTTGGATATCTCAAACGTGATCACATTCTAAACTGCTAATTTGTTTTCGTGAAGAGGTTTTTAAAATCCTGGATTGATGGGTGATCCTTTCTATGTTGTCTCCACTATCTGCACCTATCTGCTATCTGTGAATGAGTGTTTATTGATAAAACAACTTACAGACCAGACCTTTAGAGCTGGGTGAGTCAGTCGTTCTGTACAACTTTATAGTTAATCTGTTGTGTTTGTTTTTTTCTCTTTATTGTGGCCTGGCTGTACAGCTTGAGTGCCTGGCTGTACAGAGAAGTCTGCGTTGTCAGCTCCATACCAGGAAATGCATTTGCATAATTAGCTGGGCTTCAGAACAATCAATCTTTCACAGCAAAAAAATGTTTTGTTTTACACACACACAAAAAAAAAACATTGTCAACACTACTGCAGCAAAACAACTGTTACTCTGTTCTCAGAAGTGTCCTGAGTGTAACGTTTGTGTAACTGACCCTCACAACTCGGCGAGTGCAGAAGCCCACATGAAACCACAGGATATTAGAGCATGCTCCTTGGCAGGGATTGAGTGCCTCATGTTGTATTGTTTATATTAGGAGCTATTGTTTCTGAAGTGTGCGTATTCCAGTTGGGAGAGGTACAGGTTTTCCTTTCTCGCTACTAAAGCTGCGTTAGCCTCTCTTCAGATATTCTTGTTTGATTCCCTTATTTTGCCCTAGGTATCTTTCAACAGGTAATACAGGAGACAAAAGAAAAGATTAATAGTCAGGAAACTTCAGAATTTCTGTGAAGTTCTTGCTTCTGCATACTGTTATCTTGGTTGGTTTTATGTTTTGATACAGAATACTTAGAGTAAATTAACCCAACAGCTTGTATGGAAGATTCTTTAGCCTGCTGTCTCCCAAGAGTTGGCTGCACATGTTGGAGTTTGCAGTCAGGACACTGATAGTGTTTAAAGTATTCAGCTGGAGGATGCCAGGACTAATAGAATCCAGCTGTTGGGTTTAATGGCTTTTAAATTCAAAATTGGATTAAAAAAATTGTAGAATTTATCTGCTGTTTATTGACTGTTATTTAGGAAGAAAGCTGAACTGTTTCAATCTCTGACTTCTGCTGATGCAGAATTTTTTGTGATGTTTCTGTTTCAACATTATGACTTTAATATCTTTGGACAATAACAGAAAAGGAAGGTTTTTTGAACAGACAGGCCATGATAGTAAGACTTGCATCCAGAGTCACTTTAGGCTTTAAAATGAGTCTGCATTTGAACCAAGGCTAATGATTTGGCTTTGCATTACTCCTGTGAGATTTCAGACTCAAGTAAGGGTATTGTCCAATTTTCACATCTGAAATATATCAGAAAAGTATGTCTCTTCAGCCTTTTAAGTGAACTGCAACAATAACTTGGATTATGAATTTTGGATTTTAATTTTTCCTGCCATTGTTCAATTTTAAATGTGTTATGGTCTAGTTTGAGACTTTTTTTCCGAACAAATGGGTATAGACAAAGACACTTTGATTACTTTGCTTTTTTGCATTGTTGTTGGTAATTTATACTAACAAGGAAAAGGAAGAGAGCGAGCTTATGTTATCTTATGTTATTCCTCCTTTATTGTGCTTCTGGCTAATTTCCTAAATTCTCTGCTCGAAGCACTGTATCGTGTTTGCGGCAAGGAGGATGGGATGGGTACAGATAGCTGCATTTTCAAAGCACTGACCATTAATGTCTCTCATCCCTTTGTTAATACACGCAGGTGACAAAAGAACTTAAATGAAGGGATTCTTGCGGGGCATAAGGAGAAGTTTTCCTTCTTAAAAATGGTTCCTTGTGACTCAGTTGTTAATAATGAATTTTCCTTATTCCTCAGCTTCCATTTGAAATGGAAATCTATTACATCCAGCGTGTGATGCTCTACGTTGTGCCCATCTGTCTGCTGCGGAAAGGAGGTAGGTTGGCACTTTGCCCTTTGTATATTGAATTGGTCCCTTCCAGTGGAACAAGATGTGCCTAACGGTTACCACAGATTTTTGCTCTTTTTCTTAGAATATGTATTACTCTTACTTGTTGTTACTTAACAGTTCCTGGTGGTATGTTGGAGTTCCATCCTGGGTAACAGTGTCAGGCACTGAATTAGGGGCATGAAAAGATGGTCTTTCGCCCAAAGGGTTATGTTGTTTTCAAGACTTTTGCCTGCTTGGATGTTTCTCGGGAAGTACTGCACCTTAAACTGAGCTGAAAAGATCTCTTTTTATCATTAGATCCCAGGTAAATATTAATCAGTTAGTTAGATAATTTCTTGGAATTCTGAAGCTGTAATGAATTGTAGTGGCACTCATTAGTAAAACAGGCTAGCTTGCTTGCTACCTTCTCAAACAGTATTACTATCTTGCATCCATTTTACTGTAATATTGCAGTAAGTCTGGGAATCCTAAATCATTGCACTGACTGGGGTTTTTCTAATCGTCACCCCTTAGAAGGTAGTGTAGTATGTATTCATCTGGTGTGATGCTCTGTCCCCCTCTAGCGTCGATGTGCCCTCAGCCGCATTATCTAGCAGAGCTGCATTGTTTCATGTAGGAAATAGAAGCTCGTAATATATAGTCCAGATGTTCAGAAGCTTCAACTGACAACCTAGGGGTGTGATGCCAAGCAGTGGGATGTAATTTAGCAAACGCTCAGAACAAACTTAGCCTGTTTCATTCTCGTGAATCTCTTGTATTTTACAGCAGCAGCCACTTACAATCCTTTGCGCTTACTACGCTATGTTTGTAACCCTCTTTTTGTTCTTGACTATTGAGTGAAGCTAAGTGTAAATGATCCAAAGAAAAAGTGAAGTACAGTAATTCAGAGATCGTTCTGTTTGTCTCTTATTAGTGAAATATGCCAGCCACATTTCGTTTTGATGCAACTTTGATAGCACCGCTTGCCAGAATTTAAAAGATATAGTAAAACAGAAGTTGTATAAACTCCTAATCATTACAGAAGGCAGAGAGGAAACAATAGTGTTTACAGCCATGCAGTGCATTGTAGGCAATGACAAATCAAACTCTTGTAATATTACCATATCACTTCTTTTGATGTCCTTGAAGTTCCCAAATAATGTATCATGTTGAGATATATATTTGCTTTGCTTTTACATTCGTCATTGGATGTTACCTGTGATCTTCCTTTGAATTTCAAAGTAAATGCTCTCCTGTTTTTTCTGTGCCTTTTATCTGGAGCTGATGGGACTGTATCTGTAGTTTGAAGGGCTTTGTGGTGTGCATTGTCTCCATCCTTTGCAGCCTAATGTGGTGGTCTAAATTTTTGCCCTTTATTAATTCCCAGGTATTTGCTGCCACCTAATGTTGACATGATAGTACTGAAATTTCAGACCCAAACTTTATTGGCTAAATGTATCAATTGGGATTGCCCTAGGCTATGTAACTAACTTTTCAATTTCTTACACAGTTGGCTCCTAGTCACCTGACTGGCTGTAATACCTCATTAGCAAAACACACGTGAACTCTTGCAGTAAGTTATGGCTGATGCCACAGGTGACTAGATCTATGATTGCTGATGGAAAAACTACTCAGCTTAAAAATATTTGTTAATATTTTGTCATTTCAATAGCACCTCTGTTTAAAAGCACTTTGAGTAGATGATACCCTTTATCATATCTTGTGCAGCCTGCTCTATGAACATTGATCAGCTCTATATTTATTGATAGCAGCTCTATTCCTATATTTATGATAGAAAGTTCCATCAGTGAATCTAGAGATAATAATCTGGAGAAGTTACTGAAGTGTAGTAAAAATGGAAAAATGAAAAGGAATGGATAGGATGTGAAGAAGTATGCTACTTCAGTTTTACTGGAAGCCTATCGATATTACTGATTCCCTTAATAGGATCTCTATCACAATATTAATATTTCTCTCAAGTGAGTTGAGCAAAACACCTGAAGCAGAGATGGCTTGAGGCTTACTCTAGACAGAACTGCATGACTGAGTCTGTTGACATGCTAATCAAGTATCATCCTAATCATGCACACAGACTCAATTATGTGTTGAAGTGTTTCCTTTTGGACAGGAAACTGGGTGACAGTGAGGACGATAAATCCTTTTTTTCTCTTTCTTTTTGAATTCCCCATTATTCATTATAGTGGTGAAGACAGGACATGTTGCACTGGCAGAATCACCTTTGGTGTTCCCTCTCATCAGTTTGGGGGTTCCACCATGCTTAGGATCAAACTGCTGTACTAGAGACATGATCAGTGCTCAGGCTTCAGTGTTGCACAGTAAACTGACTGAGAGCTCAGTGCTCAAGGATATATTCCCCCATGGGAATAAAGATTTCTTCCCCTCTTCCTCTGTCTCCCTCCCCTTTGTACTGGCTGAATACAAATTTCCTTTCTTCCCCTTCTAACATGTTTCCTTTCCAAACGTGCATATGCATGTATGCATGCACATACCACTGAGACAAAACAAATGCACATGTACTGTGGTTCAGATCTTTCTCAACTGCACTACAAGGCTCTCAGGTGAAATAGATGGCGTGCAGATGTAACAGGTCAGCACAGAAGATTTTAACTCAATGCAGTTCCTACGTGAAGTAGGCCTGTAGTTGGCTGCTTTCCTGTTGGATGAATCTCACCTTGTATCACCTGTGAAGCTTGTCAAAAATTATACTCTAGAGCTGGGCAGGAAGCAGCATTCCTGAAAAAGCTCTAATCAGACTGCCCAGCTATAGGATAGATATAGAATTTTGGATATGGTCACTGTGTTTTGTTTTTTTTAATCCCCCTCAGGGAATGAGACCCTCTCTTCCCTTTCAAAAAAGTATGGATGCTTTTGTAGCTCCTGGACTGTATTACTGTGTGATCAGATGAGCGCTAGGATTGGCAAAAGGGAGGCACAATGAGTGAATTGCCAGGGTGGGGAGAAAAAGACAGGAGCCAGTGCAGCACTGATTTAGACCATGGAACCACCCCTTCACTGAAAACTCCTCAAACCACTTTCATCTGCAGTCACAACTAAGTTGGTCTTACGAAGCATACAAGTATGCTCAGATAAGTACACTGTATTTTGCTACTGGGATAGAGATTGCTGGAAGAAGGCTTAGGCAGCTGGGGAATTGTAATGTCTCAAACTGCCACCACTGTTTCAGGAGTGCGTTAACCTGACCTCCAGAGATCAAGGTACTAGAGACCTCCAGTGGTGTTCAGGAAAACTTTATTTTGCCTGCCATACACTTTCAACATAATGGAAAAAAAAATCTGGCTTACATTGCATCAACCTCAGAGGTCTAACCAGTTCTTGACTGTCTTGGTCCTTAAGCTAGTAAATCTATCAGTGGTCAGATTTTTGGATGGATTTGACAAGATCACATGTGCACTTGATTTCACAGCTTCAAATTATATTGAAATTTAATCAAAATGGCATTGTTATTTCCTAAGTGCTGTGAGCAAATGGTATCACTCCACAGGGGTATGGCCTAAGAGTTAATATGTGGCTACTCCTCAGCGGTAGAGTTCAGGTGATAATCTTTCTTACGGTTTGAGATCTCCAGCATAATTTAATGGAACAGAAAAGCATACTGGTGTTGGTTTTGGGGTTTTTTTTTCCCCCCTTTTTTCCCCCTTTTTTGGAGGGGGGCACTTTAAGGAGCAATCTGATGTATGAACAGATGTACCTGAAGGTCCAGGAATATCCTTTATGCTTAATCAGAGGCCTTTGTATCAGTGTCACTGCAGTGTCACACAGTGTCATCGTATGGTTCAGACATCTTAGACTGCAGGGGGAGCTAGGTCTCCAGCATCTTCTTTGTTAAAATGATGCTGATGCCAATTGATGCTGAACAAAGGATTGCCAGCTAAACACTTTTGATTACTATGGTAATTTGAAAATTACCATTTTAGGTCTCTGAAGCATTGCAACCCAAAATATTACTAATTTATAAATTTGTTGTCCCTTTCCTAGGTCACAGAAGTGAATCTGAACAACATGTTGTGCCCAGCCATTGCAGAGAAGAGAAGCCCTGGTATCGAATCTGGGCATCTGGACATCAGACTGTCATGACTATGACTCATGGGAAACTTGTAATCCTACTGTTCTACAGTGCTGTCCCCATCTTCAAATGTAGCATGGACTTGTTTGGATTCCCCACTAAGAAAACAGACTGAAATTTCTCCTCGGGGAATAGTACATACAGGAAGCAGAGACACCTAAACTCATACTGGAAAAGAAAGAGGAGGGATGAGAGGACTGTGTGTTTATACTTCTTCCCACAGTTTATTGCCTCAAAAACACCTCTGTAATCAAGTGAGTGTTTTTGCTTTTAACTGCTGTTTCTCACTGTTAATTGCCAATGGCAAAATTAGTGGCCTTATTCTGGAAATGGTTCGTGTTTTATACATTTTGTGTAGATTACAGTAGAATCTTGCGAAGCCACCCTTTAAAATTAAGCCCAGGATCTGTCCACATTCCAGCAAAGAGAGTGTCAGTGCTACCTCATTTTATGACTTTTTTTTTTTCCTACTAAATATCAGTACACTTACATCCCAGGATAGGAAATAAAGCTGAATTATAACTCACCACTGGTAAGAACAGAGCGTATCTTGAAGTGCATCATCCTGGCTAACTCTCAGTGCTTGAATGTTGTTAAAATGGGTGTGCAAAATTCACAATTCAAATGCAGGCTGTCCACACTGTGGAGAGAGTAAACTGATTTGGTTGTATTTTGGACAGGGGAAAAAAATAAATCTCCACTTGCAACCAAAAGAAGAGTACTTTTCAACTACATTATGCTTCTATGGAAATACAAAAGAAGTATTAGTTTCTGTTAAATTCCATAAAGATTTTCTATTTTTTGAGAAGTTTAAATAAATAATTAGTAAGGACACTAGAACTAGCACAAGACTTCATGGGGGAAAAAGTCAGTTTAAAATAAATTTAGTCTCTCTTCGATGTTGATCTTTAGATTTTAAAGCCACACTTCCATTTCCTAGATAACAAAATTGACTATTTGACTTGTTCAAGGTCACGTGAATTCTTGTTGCAGAAGCAGATGATGAACCCAAATCTCCTGAATCCATATTAAGTCCTTCCTAACAGTGCTACTGAAATAATAAAGTTTAAACTGAAATATCCATTACCATGCTATTTCAACCCAAGAGCAAATATATAGCCTACTTGGATGACCCTGATCTGGAATGGTCTCAACTGTCTGGGGCATGAGCATTTCTGCGAATGAGATTAGTGCCAGACTGGCAGTTGGATTAAATTTTTTGAATGTGCTTAACATATAAGAACTGCCTGTGCTCCTTAGTGATAGAGAAATAGTGAAGCTCACCGCTACATATTGAAATTGATTTCCCATGTGAGCAGCAAATAGCTTGTGACAAACCCACCACAGGCCATTCAAACAACCACTCAGCTGGATCTCAATTTTCCTTTTTGTATGCCATTGTTAACAGACTGCGCTAAAGAAAGTAGTTCACACTGGTCTGTTAAACAGTCATCTGTTGAATAGCAGTACTGCAGAGTTATAAAATCTATAGTGATTATTTGTCTAATGAGAAATGCTCACAAAATATCCCAGGTATGAATTTAAAATTAGTATCCCAAACCACATGTGGGAATCCAGCTCCCTCTGAAATGTTTCTGTGCGGAGGTCATTGTTTCCTTTTTGTCCCTTGATGTCTGGATAATGACACTACTGAATATCATACTGTTGTTTTCAGGATTGTGAAGTCTAGCAAGTGAGGGGAATTTTCTATTATTTGGTGAGGTCAGTGTGGAGTGTGAGAGTCATTATATATATATTATATATTTTATATATATATATATATATATATATATATATATATATATATATATATATATATGTAAATTTTGCAAGGAAAAAAAAGAGGATGTTGTAGTGCAAGATTCTTAGCTGGAAGAACCTGAACAGCTCTCCTAAGTGTCTGCTGAAACACAATTCTCTGGCTAGATTGTTTGAGCTGAATACGAGAAACATGGGTTCAAAGCCAAACTATGCCATTGCTCTGCTTTGTAATCTTGGGCAGTTTACTTAATCTCTTAAAGACTGCGTTCTTCCTCCAGTCCTGTTTCATAGCTAGGATCACTTGTCTATTTTAGTGTTTTACATGTTGCCTAGTGAAACAATGTAGGCCTCTAAGTTGTCCCCCAGATATCAAGGTCTCTGAATTCTAGCTTTTCTGAATGTTCATCTCTTTAGTCTAGTGCCATCTGTTCTCAGGCTTTATACAATACTTCTGAAATAACATAAGTAAATGTCAACCGGGTGAGTTCAGGTGAATACAAATATGGTATAGCACTACTCTACCAGTTCCTGGGAGCTGTTTTAGAGAGCTTAACTTATTTAAATATTATTTTGTGTATTGCATCTAGGTTAAAAATGCACTTAAAATTGCAAAGACAACAGTGAAAAACGTTGCAAGTCAAATGACATTTTCTTTACAGCTAGGGAGGCAGCACAAAAAGTTTATGTATAGCTTGACCAGGTCACTTAAAGTTGGTACTTTGGTAATAGAGCTGTGGTCACTTAAACTCTGACACCAAGGCTACTTGCTTCCTCTCTTCCTATCTATAATGAAAAACCATATGCAAGGTGGTGTCATGTATCTGCCATCTTACTGATGTTTTCAGGTAGTGGAGTTTAACTAATACCATTGCTATTTAAGTGAAGCTTTCTGTACTGGTTTGTAAATAGGATACCCCTCAGTTCTTAGAGCATACTTGCTAAGTATGTTAGAAAGTATTAGACTAGTCTGAATTTTCTCCCTTTAACTATAGAGGACTCCATTATTCGTATCAACTTCACTTTTAAGTTTGGATTTTGCTTGTAGTTCAGACGCTTCCTCTGATCTTCATCCAGCCACTGGAAAAGAAATCCTATAAGCTGTCTTACGCTTTCACAGAAGCTCATATTTGTCATGGTTGCATCAAGCCACAGTTTGCTTACTAAAGCATGGTGTGCAATTGTATTTTGGGTAAAATTACAACAATGTTGTTGCTTATTAAAGTCACAGTGAGAGTGACATACGGGGTGCATATGCGCTGCTGTCATTCAAGTATACAACCAACTTCTTGCTCTCTGTTGACTAGGAACAGAGCCGCTATGTTATTTTCAGTGGATAAGGGATAGCTCTACTGCTTTAGAATGCAAAGTGTAGGTAGTTTTGGGAAGAATATTGTAACTTTCAGAAATTTCCATTTAAATTACATTGATTTTACTGTAGCTACCTGGCATGACAGCCAAAATTATAGAAAAATAAATGCAGAAAAGAATTGTAAAAGGGCAATAAGGATTGAGAAAGCAGTCCTCTGGTGATTTAAAAACAGAGAGCATGCATGACTAAATGGTGGTGTGGTGAAGCAGGTAAAAGGAGTTATTTTGCCTTTATCTTCATAAGATACTGTACATGGGCATACTCATACCAGCTTTAGTCTAGTGAGTACTGTCATAGCTACCTACACATGTACATAGTTATTCTCAGTCCCAATAGGCTTGTACAGCCTATGCTGAAGTCTATTGAATCTTTATGGTTATTGCTGAATGTGCTAGCTAGTGAAGGGTAATATCAGTATAGCCTGTCTCTGCTATAAGGCATCCTTTGAGTAATGAATATAACTGTCAACATTTGATAATATCTAACAGGGCAGAGAGCAGGCAAAGGCAGATAAAAATGACAGTATTTTTTTTTTTACAATTGTCTGAAAGTATACAACTTTTTACAGAGCCTGAGCACCATGACAGTGTGCATTTGTGTGTGTGTGTGTCCCCCTAGGTTATTAAAGTCATAAGGAAAGCAATATTTTTCCCCATATCTTATTAACATGTCTGCTAGTAAGACTTTGACAACTCTGTAAACTGTTTCTGTTCTCGCCATATGTTTGAATACTTAATTCTAAAAATAGCCTTGCATCTAAGGGTACTTTTATTAGAGTATTATTACTTCTTTGGTGAACTCTACATCATGTGACATTGTGTTTTTTCACTAAATTGCCAAAACTCGTTTTCAGGAGGAGAGCCCTGAAATACTGAGGCATCTGTGGTGTCTACTGAATATAAAATTAATTGCTTATACTGTATATTTGAGAGTATCTCCACAGCAATTTTCACTTAAGAGCACGGTCTGTCACTAATGGATTGACTACTTTATAAAGGTTTTCTGTTTCTATGCACTATCAGTGCAAATTACTTGAATAGATGTCAACCAACGATGAAATAGGAGGAAATGGCCATCAAGCTACACTCTAATGCAGCACTGTGCAGTAATTGCCACTGCCTGGGTTAGTTCTGTACATGCTAAAGTCATAGCTCCCATAACAAGCAGGTGTTTGAGTACAAAAATAACCTGATTTCGAAGACTCCATTGTATGCTGTTACAGTATTTTAGATACATTTAGTACTTCTGTGTTAGAAGGAAAAATTAGGTAAATGAGGTAAAAATCACTGGTGTTGGTGGAAAATAGGCAAGCTTACTGAGCTAATATATTGTACATTTTAATGTTGGAGCAGAAGGAGGGAAGAAACTGATCCGGATGCTGCAGGTAAGAAATAAGGCTGTCAAATATTAATTACTATAACAGGAGTCTCTAGGTTATCAGCTAAAACCAGATACCCCAACATCTAGAGGAGAAAAGAGGATTTTCCATGAGTGTTTGGACACAGTAATTCAGCTGAATACTAATGTATTCCTTTCTTTTCAAGGTGTCTACACTCCAGAACCACTCTCCAGTTTCTGGTGGGCTCTTCTGTCTACTGGGCTTATGTTTGTATACCATTTTAGCATCTTGCAGATTCTGGGATTGGTAAGTAAATGTGTGTTAATAAACAGATAGTTTGCAAGTACATTCAAAATAAAAACACTGACTAGTTTTTCAAAGTGTCCAGATTCACATGGATAAAATTACTTGAATACAAATTTTTAATCGCATGTCCTAATGGCCATTTGTACCTCATATTTCACAAGTAGTGGTAAAACCTTCCATAAATCAGCTATGCACCCATATAAATCCATCTCTTAAATGCACAACTG
>NW_026991291.1:0-47500 GCF_036370855.1 Dromaius novaehollandiae | reverse complement strand
AAGCACAAGAGGGCGCTAGTAAAACTTCTGCACCCACCATAATGTCTGGCACTAGCCAACGGACATTAAAATTATGGTGCCAAGGCTTTAGCTGTCCAGGACACGTGCAGTGCTACTTTTCAAGGGTTCAGACAGCGTGTGCAGTGTTTGAGCTCTGTCTATGTGTTCAGCGTTCTTCTATTTAAACACCAAAGAAGAAATTCCACTTTGTTGCCTTTGCAGGGTGCAAATTAACAGCTCTTGGTCATACTTACATAAATCAATGAAAGACCACAGTCTATGAGCACCTACCTATATTTGGTTCTGGTTCAGCTTCTTAGGGCTTGACAAACACTGCTAATAAGCAAAGCCCACCTGTGCTTAAGCAGGTGCTGCCTTGCTGAAGCTGGGAGACAGGAACAGGCGGTTCATTTGCACACCTTAAGATTATAGAGTACCTCAGTGTAGCAGTTCTATCCCTCTATCTCTGGCCTTAGTCAGGGTTTTGATATTTCTGTATATTGGATAATGTTTTGTAAAACCTAATTGTATTTCCTTTCAGAAACAGCTATTTGCAACTATTTAAACACTGTACTTTTATGTCCTAAGTCTTGTGTCTAAACTGCAGGCATTGGTTTCCTATACATTTATAGATAATGGAAAAATATAGATGGGCTGGGGTTTTTTTGCTGTTGCAATTGTTTCACTAGAGGCAGACTGTTATGAATTAAATTAGTCTTAGCAGTTAAAGCTCTGAAAAGGCCAAAAAATCAGGAAGAGGGCATATGTCAGCCCTTCTGCTGGTATGTGGAAGGTTTCAACAGGCAGACAGAGGTCAACCTTGATGTTTTCATATTTACAGTGACAAGATACATAACACATCTGTTGAGTTTTGTGATCTTGTACTCAGTGCTATTGCTCTAAATCTGTCTTGCAGCTTTTAATGTAACTTAGTTAAAGCCAAGGTGGTTTTAAAATTGATTTTATTTTTCTTCAGGGTAAATTTTGTACTTTTTAAAAAAATTATTTCTGCATTTACCAACCGAGTCATTCTCTCAATGCTGCAGAGGACGCAGCAGGCAGAACAGCGAGCATGCCCACCCACATCACTCTCGCCAGCCAACTGTGCCGGGGAGCTGGAGCTGCTCATGCACTGGGCTGAGGCACAAAGCTGTCTTTGGAAACTTGCAGTTCCAGTTGCCCAACTCTCTCATTCAAGCATCATGTTATCCAGGCACAGACTGGAATGGCAGGGGCAAGGATTGATGTGGGGGGCTGAACTGCCGCCTATGCTGTTAGTTCTGAATAATTTGTAAAAGTGTTCTACATTTTGTAAACTTTTTAATGTGCTAAAACTTGGTTATGAGGTAACATTTGCAAATAAGGGGTAATTTGTGTATTTGTTTTTGTATTTTGGTCCATTTTTTTGTTGTTGCACCCTAAGTCCAGCCAACTGGGCAAATAGTTGTTAAATCTTTATATTGAAACAAATAAATGCATTTTAAGGGATACTGTACAGTTTTGTTATTCTAGACCTACTAGGCACTGTGTGCGTCTTGCGTATGACTTCGTAAAACTAGGTAGGAAAACTGAACTTGGCTTTCCACTTCAATTTGTAATACTAACAGATTTCTAGGGGGCCTTGAATATTTGACAGCTAATCACCAATCAGATAAGAATATGGATTCTCCTCTAAGCTGTCTGTAATGCTCGTCTTGGTCTACTCTGCATGTAGCCATTCCTTTAAAAGAGAGCAACGATTATCAGCATTTCTGGATAGTCTAAGCATTCAAGCAGGACTTGTGCCTGTTATCTGGCAATCCCCACAAGAGAAACCTGAGTCTACCTTGCTGACAGATCCTTTAATCATTGCTTAAATACTTCCTGTCCATATCTTATGGATGAAAAGCACAGGAAACAGTATATGATGTCTCTCTGTACTCTCCTTCCACTTCATTATGATGTGACATTTGAAAATAAGGGGTAATTTGTGCACTTGTTTTTGTATTTGCCACAACTTTGGTAGAGAATGTTGTTTATTTCCTGTCCTGTTCTATGTCACTTCACTAGAACAACAGAGAATAGAACAGAACGTGTACTGAAGATTTCAGCCTAAAACTTTGTCCAGAAAACTACTCGAAGGTACTTGAACTGAAGTTCCATCTCTAATGCACTTCACAAATGTTTCTGGCAGTAATTAAAGGACCTTTAGGTATACTGCAAGTGTTGTGACCCAGTCCATCTCAGACCAGCAAGCATGTAATTGTGTAAGTTTCCTGGCAAATACCGTTCCTGGAAAGAGAAAATATTGAATATGCCCACCTTTCTGACTGGAGTTTATTATATGTGCGTTGCAGGAGGTTTTCACCAGTCTGGGAGCAGAATCAATACCACAGCTTCATTTCTCTAACAATGCTTAAAGCAGAATCATTATACTAGACTTCTGCCTAAGCATCAAGTGCTTTATGGAAACCTGAGCAATTTCTTTTTCACTTGCCACTGCTAGTTATTCTCTAAATCTCTCTGCAACTCTAATCATTAAGTCAGCCTTTCACTGTTTAATACCAACAATGTAGGTAAGTTGTCAGCTCTGAAGCATCCTTAATGCTCAGTGTTAGTTTCTTTTCAGTGTAATACTACATAGCAGGCTGAAGGAGCAAGAAGAGCAGGGAACTTTTGCTGGAAGTTTCACTAAGTATACACCTCAGTGAACTATGAGTTCTAGGTAGATGTTACCAATTTCAGACTAATGATACCAAATCTGTAAAATGCTAAAATGACAGTCTAAGCTATTTGCTTAAGTAGCTTTTTCCTGCAGAGTTAAATTTTATCTTCCACATAGAGGCTTCAAGCAAGTGGAGTAACATCTGTATCAATCCTCAACATCTGAAGATTACATGGATTTTTTAGTTATTTATTTTTTTAAGAATTTGCACCTATGGACAGGAGACACAAATCTTAGATTAGTCAAAGACAAAAACATGCGCAGGGGCACATTAAAATTTTCTGCTTTGTCTCAATAATTGTCTTACAGAGGGAGTACGTTCCCTTTCACTCATACTCAACAGAAAATGTCTCTCAGTGCAACAGACATTTAATTCAGGAAACACGGTTTTAGAAGTCAGTTTTCCCTCTGTCTTGGGAACTGTGTTTTGTCATCAGCACAGCTGGATGGGGGCTTTGCTGCCTCACAGGAGCACACGCCTTCCTCCCTCCTCAAACAAACATCCCTTCAGCATGAGCATAGCTGTCCACGCCGGGGGGAGGAGGATGGCCAAGCCTTCCTCCCCTCCTGCCAGGCACCCCAGGAAGCTCTGCCACCAAGCCAGAGTTACTATAGGGACACTGAAAACCAGTGCTGACAGTTACAGCTGTTGAACTAATGGTTCTGGTACGCTGTTCTCACTGGATCTCCTTCCCAAATTAAAAACTTTAAAATGGCCATACTGCCTTAGACTAAAAGTTTTGGGGGAAGGGAAAAAATTTCCTTCCCTGGCCCACCATACATTGAAGGAACCCCGTAAGTTAACGAAAAATCCAAACGATCACTTTTTTTCTGTAAAATGGGGTCAACATTGTTATGGAAATTAGGCTTGTCGGCCACCATAACAGGGCCCGACCCTAGGTTGCCGCAGAAAAGTTCAGAGCCAAAACAAAACAAATTAAATAATTAAATTTTAATGACACGTGTGCAATAATTACAGCTCAAGCTGGGTGCCTCCAAAGAGGGACCCTAACATAAACAAATCCTGGGCAATTACAGTTTTTTCAACTTACATTTCCCACCCCTCATGCGGTAGTTAGACCAATAGTAATTTTTTGGTCTGGGGTCTCCTGCTCCTCATTGGGTCTCATCGTCATTCTGAGGTAAGCTGTTTTTCTCCTTATTTTTGTTTTTTGCGGTCTCTGATGACGGTTGTACCTCTGTTTTTGTTGGGTCTTACTGTTGTGTCTCAAGGTCCTGAGGAGGAGGAGGAGGTGATTCTAAAGCATAACAATTATCACTGCCCCAGCAGTGAGCTAAGGCTTTGTCCCTCAAGGTCCTAATGCCCTGCACTGGTCTTATTTCAAAGCCTTGACACCCTCCCTTTCGGAGTGTGAGACGCAGGAATGCAGACCGCTTGTAACTTCCTTAGCTTCCTAGCTTGAACCAGCTCTGAGGCCCTTTTCTTACTGGACTAAGTAAAAGTTCATTATTTTATCTAAGTGCGGCCTAAGGCTTCAGCAAATTTAGCGCCTCATGCTAAGCAAGTTTCATAGAAGTTGTGCTAAGCGGCTACCTCTAGACAGTTTCGGTTCGCTATTCTTTAACAACATGACTAATGTACCCATTAGCTGGACACGACATGAAATAAATCGCTCATGGCAACGCAAACCTTGATATTCTTTAAAATTACACCTTCTACTATGAGATTAATATGAAGAAAGTATACTGAAATTATTTCCTTGAAGATATTATTTGACATAAATTTTGCTGCATGAATTCATTTTTCAACTTAGTACTATTTATCCTGTTGAATAATGTTCCTATTGTAGCGCGGGGAAGCGTATTGGTCACACCAGTGTAACTGGTTCTGCAACCAAGCTGCGTTCTATGAAAGTCAGAACCACTTCCACCTCTCAGAGAGGAAGAGGCCCAATGCTGGACATAATTCAGTGTTTAAAGTTAGACATAAAAAGTACAAAACTGGACCTGAAATGCTGATATAAGTTGGAGTGTTCAGTGACTCACTTCTGAATTAGACTGCAAGCTGCACCTGTCCAATTTGTTCCTACAGTAGGCAAAATGAAAAGACTGAGTTAATCTCAGAGAAATATTCCTAACATCATTAGCATCTAAAATACCAATTTCAAATGTTCCAATAAAAACAAACAAAAAAACTGACCAAGCCACACAATTAAGCAGAGAAACATAAAAAGAAATGGTGATTCTTTTTCCTTATTTTATTGGATAAATGATTTAAAAGGTAATAACAATAGTGTTAAAACTACTACAATATCTTTCCACAGCCATATCTCACAGACCCACAGATAACCTTCTATATAATTATTTTTTTTTTGCTTTTTCCTCATTTTTATCTTTTAAGCCATACTTATATTAAAATGCCCATTTCAACAGTTTCTTCACACTAATAGCAATTAAATGTGGAAGGAAGGAGGATCTAGTTATAAAGGAAGGGGTTTCAGGTAATCTGTGATATTATTGTAATCAATCAAGTTGCTAAGGAAGGAAGGAAAAGAGAGAGGCCTTACAAGCTACTCCAGGTAGCTTTAAGCCTATTGTGTGTCACCGTTGCATTACAGATAACTCAGGATGCTGGTGAACAATTCAAAGTAGTTTTTTGGTAACATATAAAACACTAAAATAACTTAGAAACTAGATCCAAATATTTTGAAAAGAATCAACTTTGATATACAAAAACAGTCATAAGTTGTTACAAAAGTTTCAAACAAAAGTTTGTTTTCTCAGTGCGTTTATGTACCAGCGCAATTACTGGGTCCAGAGCAAAGAAAGAGGTTTTTATTCTTTACTTTTTCTTTAACAGTAATTAAAAAATGAGGAAAACATATCTTTGTATATAAAGAATCATTGCTGGTCTTAAGAATAAATGTAACCAGAAACCCTTAAATCTGAGAGGCACACTTTGGGTTTCCTTTTTTTCTATTTTTTTCTTTTTTTTCTTTTTTTTTCCAACATAAAAGGAAAGTCACCAGTTTATTTAAATGGAGTAGCTACTCAGACGCCCCAAATAAACTTAATTCAATTAACATCACTAGCAAAAATCAGTTAGAAACTGTACAAAAATAAAAAAGTTAATACATTTAATCCTGCAGGGATTTTGTAAGGACTGGAAGGCAGGCTTTAGGAGCAGCATTTGGGCATGGCTGGAGGCTTCTTTGGTTCGATCTAACACACACAAGAGATGTAACCTACTCCAGGCAACAATTTTAAAACCCCGCACATTTGAAGACAAGTAAGGAGGTCCATATACAAACGCCAGGGTGTGCCAGTGGATTGGACTGTCTCGATTAAACAGCAGTATATCTGAGGTCAGAACTCGAGCGTGCCCTCCCCCTGCCACCAGCAGCAGCGGGGCGGAGATGGTGGGACGTCAGTGCTACAGCAGTCGGGGCAGAAGGCGGCCGCTTGAAGCACGACTGAGCAGCAGCTTCACGTCAGCTCTAGGGGTTTGTCGTCTAACTCAGTTTACAGAGCATGGTTTTTAGGAACATTAAGCAAAAGAATTAAAAGAAAACCCTTTTAATGGAATAAGGCAAACTGATTAGTGCTCACTGGAAGTTAGCGTTCCAACTTAAAACAGTGAAACAGGCTACGTGGTTGTACCTTAACTTCTTATAAAGTACCCCAAATAATAAAAAAAAGTCTTTATCTAAAACCAGCGACGTATCTGAAAGGGCAATAAACATAATTACAAGGGAAGGCCATTTATGAAAGCGTTTCTTGATCAGCTTTAAGCAAACAGACCTATTCTGTCCCAGTGCATGTCACAGCGAACTGCACATTTTGTACAAATAAACCCACAATTACACAGAAAACATCTGTAGCATTCTCAGCACTTGCGTGCTGAGGAGGTAGGTGCCCTAGAAACACTGTAGACAGACTGATTATTCTAAGCATTTTTATAAAATATCATACAAATCTGATTGACCGTAGACTTTGTAACAGTTTTTTTAATTAGTGATACAAAACTCTGGTCCAGAAGGGTCTGGCATTAACTCATTTTAAAAGCACACCTTTACAGTTTGAACCATATTTTTAAGCAACGGCTACTGAGAGTTAGACAAAAATGCGTTGTGCATTATGCTGTGTACAAAAAGGAGACAAAACCAAGCCACGGTGGGAAGTATTGCTGACCTCGTCCTTAAAAACCTGCAGGATTGTTTATTCATCAGTATAGCATTATTACACTGGTAAGAAATTCCGTATAACATCTGCATATATTGAAGATTTTTAAAAAAAATCTGATATGATTTTAGATCCGCATGACCAGTCACGTGACCTGCTTGAGGTCGATTAGCACCTTTCAATACATATATATTTTTATATATAATAGATCTTTTTAAAAAACTTCTAACAATGAGCTCATACAGAAGCATGAGCATGCTGTAACGAGATGACAGATAAAGATGGGGTTGGATGACTTCTTTTTGCAGCAGACAATATGATTCAGTTTGTGCTCAGTTTCACCTATAAGGGCAAAGAGGAGAGGCGGAAAAAAAAACCAAAAACCAAAAAAAACCCCTCTGTCAGGTAGCCACTTGTTCACAATTTCCACTTGAAGATTAATCCATTTAAAAATGTTCCCCAAGTAGAAACACAACAGTATCATCCAAAATAGCCTCTATATAAACTTCTATTAATTTCTGCAGCGTCTGCCTGGCACCTCTTGGCTCCTGAATTTTCAGGCCCTCTGTTTATTTATAAATTAAGGCACCACAACTGAAAAATGTTAATATTTGAACATCAGATGCTGTGGATGAAGGAATGCCGAAGACCTTCTATAAGAACCTCCATAAAAATTAAGTAGCAAAGCTAATCTCACATAAGGGATGAGCATAATTTATCCAAATCTCTTTTTGAAACACTGAAACATTTACAATTAGTCTGACATTTGTTACATCTTAACTCAATTTAGCTATTGGAATTCTGTTGTATGTATTTTTTACAAACCTTTGTTATTTGAAATAACTGTAATTTCTGCCTACTGCAGTTTACTCATCCGTATTAGGAAGGTCTTTTCTATAACAGATAGGATGTGTTATCCCCTAGAACATGCGCTGAACTATGACAGGTATTAGTGGGAGTTCTGCCCCCCCATGGCTGGGGGCGCCGGGCCCGCCTCTGAGCCGCGCTCCCTCACGGAGCCGAGATCCGCTCCCGCTGCCTGAGGTCCCGGGCCGCTGCTCTGAGGGCGCCGATCGCGGCGCGCGGGCGAAGGGCCGTTGGGCAAGGGGGGCCGTTGGGCGCGCGGACGAGGGGCCGTTGGGCGAGGGGGGCCGTTGGGCGAGGGGCCGCTCGGCGGCCGTCCGGCGTCCAATCAGCGGCCGTCCGGCGTCCAATCAGCGGCCGTCGGGTGCCCGGGCAGCGGCGGCTGGACGCGCAGGGCTGTCGCACGGCCCCGAGGGGCAGGGGGAGCAGGGCGCGCAGGCGGGGGAGGCCGAGGCCGAGGGCAGCGAGCCGAGGAGCCCAGCGCAGGACGGCGTGGGGGCCGGGTAAGGGGAGAGAGGCGGCCGCGGGGCGGGGCACGTGGGAGTGCCGGCCGAGGAGAAGGGCAGTCCTGTAACGCTCAGGCGGAGGAGAGTGAAGGGTGTTAACGGGGCTGGGAGGGTAACGGGTCTCGGGGCGAGCGGCTGGCACCGCCGTGCAGTGACCCCGTTCATCTGTAACTCCTCTCCCCTTGCAGGCTGTTGCTTGCAGTTACCGTCCTGGCGTCAAGAGGCAAACCCCCCAGTGTAGCCTTGTTGTGGGCTGCTGGCTTCTCCTGAAGCTCGGGAGGGAACAGAGGGGACGTCCTTGCCTTTCATGTTTCGTCAGCCCGACAGCATTTTGGCTTTGATTCCATCTTGCTCCTACCTGTTCCTGGACAGTGACGGGGAGGAGAAGAGGCACTATCCCACCATGTCCCGTTACAGCCTCCATAATCTCCTGGACTGGCTGTACGGAGGGGGTGGAGCCCAGCTTTGCTGGCAATGGAGGGCCAGAATGCGCTGCCTTTCTCTCCGGGCAGCAGCGTCTGCTGGAGAGCTTGGTCTTCCTCAGTGTGGGTTTTGTGGAGATCCTTCTGTCCCTGTGGAAGCTGAGGCAGCTGCATTGCAGGGAGCTGGAGGGTCATCTGCTACAGCAGCCCCAGGCTAAGCAGGAGAGCTTGGGCAAAAATCTGCTACTGGTGGCTCTCTGTCTCATCTTTGGGCTGGAGGTGGGGTTCAAGTTTGCTACCAAGACTGTCATTTACCTGCTGAGTCCATGTCATGTGGTCACTATGATGGAGGTAAGGCCCATGTGTGGTTACCAGGAAGTTTGCTTTAGCTTTATACTTGCAAGGCAGTATTTTTATATAGTCAGTTGTGGACCAAAAGTGCATAACAAGGGTACAAATGTCAAGAATTGATATAAATTTTTAATAATGATTTAGTTTTTAATTGGCCAAACTGAAATCGATGAAGAAGCAAACGTCAAATGAAAATACTAATGTCAAACTTCCTGCTTGGAAAGGCAAAAGATTAGTTACCTTTACCTGATCATTGCTTCAAGAATAGAAAATGCTGTTTCCAGTGACAGTAGTGGTAAAATTTGCACCAAATTTAATGAAAGCAAGGCTGTTGCTAACAGGCTGATGTAGTTCACTGGTAACGTTTTCAGGTAAGTTTTTTTTCAGGGATGTGAATGTGTTTTGTGAAGTTGTTGAAGAAATGAATTACTCCTCGTGCAGAAAATTTTGATACTGGCTTTCTAATTTTAAAAGCTGAATGGTAAGGAGGCCAGTCTTACCTCTGTCACATTTATCTGTGGGATGAAATAAGTGGTCTGGCTGAATACCTGTGGGTACACTGTGTAACTTAATGACTTGTGTCTAGCTTGCAGATGCACTTTAATATACAGTTTGTGTAGCGGTTGGAATACTGGAAATGTTCATAAACAATTATTGAACTGTGATATCTAAACCTTATGAGCTCTATTTTCCAATGGTCCTGTACATGTACCTAGAAGTCACCTTCACTGAGAATGTAATTATTTTTGACATCTCCCAAACTCCTTTATAATTTTGTTTAATTTCTCTAATGCTCTAGCCTCAACACTGGACAATTTACAAAATTTAAGCTCAAGAATTAATAAAAGAATGTCAAAAAGACTTTCATAAAAGCTGCCATGATAAAAATATCTGTCTAATAGCAATAACAAATAAAAATCAAACCAATGTAGTTCTTACTCTCAGTCTCCCTTTGCAGAAGGCAAAGGATCAGGGGCAACTGATCTAGGCTGTATCAGATCAAGCCAGTTCTTACTTTCACTCCTGGAGAGCATTTTCTGAAAAAGGAATGGTAACATTGTTTTCTTGTAGTACCAGAGGTCTAAGGGAGATGGGTATCCATTTAAGAGGGGAAAACCAAGCTCTTTACAGAAATATGCAAGACATTTATAGCAATTAACTTGCTGTTCCAGAACTTAATTAGTAGGGTATGTAAATTGCTTAGCAGTGATGCAACGTTAGCTCATAGGACTATAGGACGCTTGCTGCCCATAAAGTAGTAACAATAGCTGTGCAATCAATTAGTCAATATTGGTAATGAAATGGAAAACATAAGTTAGGCAAGAGCTGTAGAAATATTTGAGAAATGAAAAGAAATGGAATGTGGCCATATTATTTTAACTCTTAATATTTACTGGAAGATTTTCCGATTAATTCTCTGGATTAGAAGGTAAGGTTAGATTACTGTTATGACAGATAAGTTTAGTTCCCCTGATATGGTATTATGATATTATGTTACAATAGTAATGTGATATTTATTATAGGTGTTCAGAAAAAGCTGGTATTTATGCATAAATCAGGGAGCTACTATTATTTAGCTCATTTATTAATGGTCTCCTCCGGGAAGACAGAGATTTACCTTTTGTAGCGAGGCATGGGCAACTCTTTTTAAATAATCTCTTTCAGACCACAGTTGCAAACCAGTTGTGGAGCATGTTTAAATCTATGCTAATAACTAATTGGAAATTAGTTATTATACAGCAGTTTATTCTGTGAAATTCAGAAGATGGTATGTCAGCAAAATGCAGAAGTTACGCCTCTTCATCTTTAAACAGCTGCCTTAGGTATAGGCAGGCCCATGTTTAATGTCGAGGATGAAAACAGTTGCAAAACAACAGCGTTCAACAGAGAAAACAAGTTAGATAACAAGACTGATGTCTTCCATCAGCAAGAAAAAATATATACGGTTGGAATCTTGTGAGTTTTGTTCTTCTGCTCTGAGTTTGCTCAAGGCAGCAGGTTGGCAATGAGATATATGAAAATACAATGTTACCATTTTCTTCTGTTCTTACAATTGTTTGTACATAATCCTGCTGCTGGGCCTAAACAATAGGATGAACAGTGGTAGGAGGTGAAGAGATGAAACGTGCTGCAACATTTGAGGTCACTGAAAGGGAAGCCAACAGTAGCTGTTGGTAAAGGTCTCTTCTTGCACTCGATTTCTATTTTCCTTTTCTAAGCTGAGACTATTTCATCTCAGAGCAACAAAGGCTCTGGGCTGTAAGCCAGAAATATTTGGAACTGAAAACTGCCCTCCAGTTTTGTCTGCATAAAAGCAAAAGTCCTGCTTTTGAATGACCTAAAAGTGAAATGAACTAACAAAATAAAATGAGACTTAAACCTTGCGGTGTATTTGAGTAGACAAAACTGCATAATATAATGGTTACTGAGTTGTGCAAATAAATGTGTTTTGTTCAGGTGTCTAATTTCTGCATATCACTTACGCCAACCAGTGTTCAAATCAAATCTCCTTCATAAGCAGGAAGAACTAGTTTAGATGTGTCATCAGAAGGCTAAAGTGTTGGTCAAACGAACATACTCGTTTAAACTACCAAAACAGTTCTCTTGGTTAATCAGATTCAGAGAGCTTGTTGCCATCCTGTCAGCTAGTTGAATCATCTAGAAATAATACAGTTTATTTCCACACCTGGACTTAGTTTAGGTTTCTTGCTTAACTTTTGGAGGAAGAATGACAATGTTGTTTTTTCACCTGTGATGTAAGTGCAGCATCATTTAAAAAAGGGTGGGGGGAACCGAAACTATTTGTTTCTTGATAAGCTGCTTTTTTTTTTTTTTTTTTTTGGATAAAGGTAGAATGGGAATTTTTGTAGTATCTTTGACAGCTATCCCACGGGGATGGAGGTGTATTTGTGCAGTGCAGTTATTTAGTTGGTGTGGTGTAGCAGGAGAAATGGCCTCTATAGAAAGTAAGAATTCTGTTATAGCTTGACTTTTTTTTTTTTTTTTTTTAAGTTCTTTCTCTACGTGGAGTGCTCTTACTGAAGATGATTTGAATACCTCTTAAAGAAAAAAAAAAAGAGAAAAACAGTTATTAAGACTGAGTATGTGATTGGACCAATGATACTGCTGTAAACCTGGCATGAAAGGGTATGCTAAAGGGGACACATTTTAAGACCAGTAGTGTATTGCAATCCTGTTTTTCCTTGTATAGCAGGAAAAGATTTACCATATGTATAGAACATACCTTTGGCTGGAATAGACTGTCCTAAATGCAAAATTTATGTCCTTAAGAAAATGCTTTTTAGGAAATAGTCACACATTGCTGGATGGTTCTATCAAACAATGATCTTTTTAGGCAAAGGGAACTAAATTAAAGGGAAAGTGGGGGGGGGGAAGACAAGGGGAAGAAATGTCTAAAATATAGGGGAGTTGAGTTTCACGCAGTGATCTTGATCTTAGAGCTGAACTTTGTATAATTAAAATCACTGCTAAGTACATCTGTAATTTGATAAATAATAAATCCTATGTTCACTATTTCCAGTTTTAGCTTCTTTAGAGACCTGGAGCCTTCCTGTCCTCTGTAAGAGGCTACTGTGTTTTTTAGAAACAATGGGCTGTTTTTAGAACGTACGTAATAAATATAGCTTGACTGAGTCTGCATCATTTGGGAATCTGTCCCAGCATATAATTCATTAATTCTCTCTCTCTCCCTCCCCCTCCCCCTTCCTCCCCTCCCCCCCCCCCAATTTTTTAAACATTGGAAAAAATCTGATTAGGTGGTCAAATGTGATTTTTAGGTGTGATTGTAAATTTAATTTTCATACACTGCTCCTAAATATCTTTTAATATTTGGAAGAGTCCAGTGTGTGTGTTTTTTATATTCTCTCTCTTCAAAACCTTGAATTAAAAATCTAGGGTCATTTGTAGCCTGTTGTTTGATAGTGGGTATGAAGAACGTTTGATTACATAAATTCAGTAAATATTTATAGAAATGACACTAAATAATGGCAACAACTGTATTGGGTAATGTGAGCAATAGCCTGCATGTAAAAGTTTAATGAGTTATGCAATTTTTAAAGGGCAGCAGTATTCTAAAGCAAAGCTATTTTTTACAGAGTTTCATTCACTGCTGCATGTATTATGATTCTTGGGGAAGATATAGAGGAGTGAAGGCAAAATTTCCTATGACAATGTAAGCTCTCCAAAATGTAAGGAGATATATATGAGCATATATATGGAGCATAGTATACCTTACAGCTTATTCCCAAATCAGTACATTTAGCAGCTGTGTGAGCCTGTTGTAGCAAGGTCAACAATCCTTTCAGTGGTCTGAAATATTATCTGGTAGACATGAAATCCTTCATTTAAACTTAAGTGGAAGATGTGCATAATCGCAGCTCATAAACATCAGATGATGAAGCATGCTGCTTGTCTTCAGCATAAAACAAGTCTTTCTTTCTCTAACTGCAAATTAACTTGCAATACTTCCTCTTAAAGCTGATTCCTGGAAAGGAAAATCATCATAGTGTGTGGTGAAAAAGGGCAGATAGAGAACAACTGAAGCACCGAGAGCACCAGTATTTCTTGGCGGCAAGGCTTATTTCTTGCCAAAGGGTGTATTTCACTGCTAGAAGGATGGCAGTAGTTCAAGGGGCACAGGTATGTTGTGTCATGTCATGTCATGTGGTAAGGGTTTGTATTTATTCAGATTGACAAGTAATTAGTGCCAAGTGAATTTAGTTGTTTATACTTTAATACTTTGGTAGTTAGTGAAATGCCAACTTAAATTACCAGGAATATGGTGCTATATGCCTTGGGGTTTTTTTGGATTATGTCACTGTTCCGGTTTCTTTGGCTAACATGATGTTCTATAATAAAAACAACTATTACATATGTATCATCCTGATGTTTTTAAAGATTGCCTCTTGCTCCAGAAGTACTTAGTATGGTACATGGTGTTAATTTTTTAACATAATCAAAAATCATCTCCAAATACCTTATTAGTGAGACTGAGAAGAACAGTACGAATCTCTGGGTAATCACAGGGTAATCTCTGGGTAATCCTGCAGCTTGGAAAAATAGAAACTTATTGCATTCTAGCTTCTCTATCAAGCCAAAAACTTAAATTCTCTTAATTCTCTCAGCTAAACCCTCTTAATTCTATCAGCTTCTGATGTTATATATAAAGCAGGAGTATTCTTGATTGAGCTCATTAATAAAGCGTTTTTATGCAAAAGAAGGACTAACCTATAACTCTGAAGTCCAGGGAAATAAATGTAATAAGCCAATCACTGAAGATGTAGTGGTTAGTGATTATCTCCAAAATATAATTCTCTTTGCCAATATGGAAAACAAATTATGGATTTTTGACTAGAAAACGTTGGTGGGACTGCAGGTGACTCGTATTTTACTCGGATATAGGGCTCTGCAGCGAGTGCTCAGAAAACTGGGAGAAAAACATTTCTGTTCTTCAGTACTTTGTCCACCTGAAGAAATTACAAAGGGTATAGATAGATGCAGTATTGTGAAAGGACTGAGAGTAGTTGAAACTCAGCTTTGTGGACAAACTGCAAAGGCAAGTATGGATGGTATGTGTTTTAAGGTATGATGTACATGACCATTAAAAGACTAAAAATTTTTAGAGAACAAATCTAGGAAAAGAAAGCCTTTTCCATACGGTATTGTAGCAGCTATGAGGTAGAAGATAAGTCATGTATCAAGCTAAGTTTATAGTTGTTTGCATAATTCTTCCTTCATAACAGAACTTAATTCAGTTTGGACTGATCCCTTATACGTATGGTAATTGTGAATGTCGGTGACTGTACTTTTCCTGAGAATTAATTGAAATCCTATGATCTAAGATAGTTGCTCTCTGGGTAAAAAATTAAAAATAATTTTATACAGTCAACTTCTAAGTTGTGCTCAAGAAAAAAAATCAGTGTGCTTAAGACTCGTTTTATTATCATAATTATCCTGACATACTCAAAAGGTACTATTTTGAAACTTACTTTTCAAATCCTACTAGAATAACATCAGCTGTTTTTATTTCATCTTTTAAATTAGCTCTGTAAACTCCAAAAAACAGTGTAGACTGGTTTCTTTCATATCTATATTTTGTGTTTGATGGCACTCTTTAATGGAAACCTTTTTCATGTGCAATGCCATTTTGACCTTTTTTTATTATTATTATTTTAGGCTTTGGGAGGCACTTACAAGGTGTCTCTGCCCTGCCTGGACATCAGTTTGGACAAAAGCTATGGGAAGTTAATTATCTGAAAGTTGATCTTGCAGTCTATCAAATTTGGTTGCCATTGGCCAACAGGATCAAAAGGTAGTAAAGGCAGAATGCTTGTATCTGTACAGGCGATGAACATAATATTCTATTTTTAGGAGGGAAAAAAAGAGTCTAAATGAAATTGAATAAAGTCAAAGAACTTTTTGTAAAACAAAGTCTAGAAGAGGTAGCCCAATAAAACAAGGAAAATATAAGATTATGCAGAGTCTTCAATAAAACTACCAATAAACTCCCAAATAACCTTCATCTTCCCAAATCATTGTCCACTATCTGCATATCTTTGCCAAAACATCTATTGAGGCTGAAGATGCAATCATCCCCCTGTATTGGCCAGGAAAGAAAAGCTAGAAACATTCAGTATACCATTCAGGTTTTAATCTACAGAATAGCCCACAAGAAAGTTAATTTTAATGTTTGTAACAATGTATGATTTTTTTTCCCCCCCAAAATATCAATAATTTACTTTTTTGTGATATTAGGCGACATTATTTTGCTTTTAGAACAGAGGAACAGAAAGGTTGAAACTGAAGTGTCCATTATTGGGGGCAGGGGGAAATAAAGGAGGAGAGAGGCAGATTATATGATCAAGTTACTGAAGACTTGAGTTTTAACGCCTCGATGAATTAAGGTCTTTTAATTCTACAATTGTCTTCATTTTAGCATTTTATTTTTTTCAGCTTCCCTGATCTTTTAACATTGTTTCCTTAATGTCTTCATGCTTTGTTGCTGTGGCAGATTCCCTGAAAAGCAGTTTAGTTTTTTGGAGGGAATATTAGTAAATTTATCCTTGTAACATGTCAAATATGAAAGAGCTGCATATCTTAGGAAATGGTATATAAACAAGGTTTTTTTCAGAATGTGCTTTTTTTGTCTACTGAAGGAATAAATGTATATGGTCCTTAAACTGTTTCATCAGCACAACTGAGGGATTGGTGAACTGTGACAATAAAAAGGTATTAGTGACTTGAGGCAGAGTAGAGCAAGAATATGCTAAAATGGTTTTGCTTCTGTAGGAAGCTGTGATATGAAACTTCATGCTTTGCATATGTAACAAAAGTGAATAGATATGAATATGCATATGAAAATCTTATTGGGAACATGTGAGCTTTCACGGAATCATTGACAGATGTAAATGCAAGTTAAACCTGTAGTATTTTATTAGGAAGTTGGAGACTTGAATATTATTTTTCTAGTCAGCATTTTTTTTCTTCTCCCCCAGATTAGTTTCTTATTGTCACCTTTTGCTAACAGCATTAAGCTAGGAGTGGGGAAGGAAGTAACCCACTACTAGTGAAGGCCTAGTGCAGATGGTGATTAGAGGAAAAGGAAGAAAAATAGCCTCAGTGCACTTTTTTTCCCTCTGAACTATACCTAAGATGTCATTACTAATGCTGCTGTGATACACATAGGAAGACCTGAGTCCTATGTTAATAATTAATCCTAAAATACGAGAAGTCTAGAAAATCTTTCACCTAGGACTATATAATGGAAGAAACGGAGTACAGGTTCTTCTGATAAACAAGCTAAGCCTATGTAAGGGGAGACTAACCTAGAATGTCCCAATGAATATATATATATTTACAAGACATTACTTAGTCTTTAGAGTAGAAGATGGAAATTGTTCAGCTTGCTACACCTCTCTCATCCCCAGGTTGAAACTGGGAGGTTGGAAGGAGGGGCAGGCAGCTTCAGATGTTCCCAGAGTCTGTTTTGTGTAACACAGGAACCACTTTTTACTGTAGTGTTATGTAATGCTTTGCCAGCAATGTTGCTTTGAATTGTGAGTACTCTTAACAATAGATTAACAGTTCCACAGGACAAATTAATTAATCCCTGAATCCATCTGACAGCTGCAGAAAGGCAACTGTGCTTCTTATGCTGAGAGGTTAAGTACGTTTTAATTGTTGCTGTATAGCAAGGAGAATGTAACAATCTCTTAGTGTCCGTTCTCTTTTCAGATTTGGCATTCTAAAAGATCTTAACCTTATCTCCTGATTTGTCAAACTGTATTTATGAGTTTTAAAGAGTTGCTTTTTAGTAGGCACACAGATGGCTTCTAAATGATATGGCTGCTTTGTGCTGAATTGATAATTAATAAAAATGATCAACATCTAATTTACAGCCTTGATTCGGTATCGAGGTTTATGGTGGAGTTATTAAAGCATATTACTTTCTGATAAGAAATAATAGGTTGATTGTTTTGAACTTATTTTAAAAATGAATTCTAGACTTAACAAAATCTTCTTCACCTTTTAAATTATCCAGCTGCTTGAATGTTCCTTGCCTTATGTTTTATCATTGTAGGGGGGAAATGGATATTTTTCACGTTTACAGTGAAAGCCAATGTACTGTAACCTTTTAAACATACCTTTTAATCTCTTTTGCTCTAGAGGGTACTTTGATACACCTAAGAAAGAGTAAAGGCTTTTATTTAGGTAGAGATTGAGCAGAGGGTTACCCTCCTCCTCCCCTCCCCCCTTTTTTCTCTTTTTCTTTAATTCATTCCAGAATTTGGTCATGGATTTTTCATATTGCTCTGAATGTTGCAAGTAGCAATTAAAAGCTAACCTCTTCATTTCAAAATAGTGTATTAAAACAATCAATTTATGACCTGGTTAATTGAGCATGACTGGAGTGTTTGAAAAGAAAGATACATTTCCAGTCTGCTGCGGCTGCAACCAGGCACTAAATCAAACAGATGGCTCACAGAGACAGGCAAGCTGCTGTTATTAAAGGTAAATGAAATCTTCTGTGCTGCATTTATGAGACATGAGAGTTTTACCTGTAGCATGCTCAGGCAACTTTTGCCAGAAACAACTTTCCTTGGACTTCTGTAAACATTCCTATCTATGTGATGGGTGCTACTTTGTCTGAAGCTTAATCTGGAATAGTTAGTTGCGTGACTTGTTCTTTCCTTCCCCTTCTGCCTTTTTGATCATCTTCTTTTGCCGTTAGTTTATTTCTGATCAAGCAAAATCATCTTTCTGCATATCTGTCTCTCAGTAGGACAAAGATTAGTAGAAGACAAGTGTTTCATGACAAGTTTTGACTATACTCTCTCCCTCAATTCACCAACTCAAAAATAATGTCATTAAAATACTTCTAAAGGGAGCTTTAGGTGTAATATTTTGAAGAGTGTTGGAATATTTTGGAATCCAAAACTGGAGAGGCAGCCAAGTAATAGAAAAAACCCCAGCTCTCCTTACTCATAGTGCACATGGAGTGGCACAGTAACATTAAATAAATTGGAAGGTATCCAGGCCTAGATATTTGAAAAGAGATTTTACTTCAGTTCAGATACATTATTGCTATTATACTCTTTAGTTGCATCCTTTTCAAATGAAAGATTGTGCTTCCCTTTTGAGAACAGCTCTTGGGATTTTTAGTAGTCTTGCTTTCTGAAATGCTGATTAGTCAAACTAGTGGTGGAATGTGGCTTTATCAAATGTCAAAGAAGCGAGGAACCATTAGACAAACAGACAAATGGGAAAATTTGTGGCTGACATGAGAAATGATTTTTGAAATGGCAGTGTTCTCATAAACCTTTTGGAGCTTGTAAAACAAATCTATACCTTCTCATCAGTATCTGAGAATTCTTCTAGACTTGACTCCAGCATGTATCATAGCCTTTCATTTTAGAGATTTAATCAGCTGTTTTTAGGATCTCAATTGTAGGCTAGTCATGCCTTATAATGGCAAGATGGGGAAAATGCTAGCAATCTTCCTAACGTAGTAAATTTTAGCTACTATAGGTAGTAGCCTGGTAACATATCAGGACATTTACATCTTGAAGTTTGAGTTTCTCTCAACATCTGAGCATGTTGGATTTGTAATAATGCCATTTAGGAAAATCTGCTTGCATCAGGGACTTTTTTTTTTCCCCCCTCCACCAAAAGTGATTGATAGCAAATGTACTTAAGAGGCACTGCTGGATTAAAAAAACAAACAACCCTCCCCCTCACCCAATCCCTTTCCTTTCTTACCATGTCCAATCTAGCAGTACAGTTAAATGGAAAATGGAAAACTCCATGTGTCTGACTGTGTTCTTTACCTCTTTCCAACTCATACGGGTGCACATGCACATTGCTGAAGTCTAGATTTGCAAATTGTGAAAGACTGTTTAAATAAAATTATTTCCATATGAACTGGAAAAATCAAATAATGGAAACCTCGAATATCTCAAAACTGATCTGGTAATTGCAGCGTAAGTAATGCTTTAAAGTGCAAGAAGTGAAAATACTATTAGGGGTTACCATAGTGCATGCAGATTAGAAAATTAATTTGTCTTAAGTGAGCTGTCAGGTTAATGTTAACATAGTTCATTGTGGTTTCATAAAGTTGCAGTCTTTTGTGAATTTTAGGTGTTTGTTCCAACATTAAATTTGTTCACACTTTGGAGATGTGGGTGCATTTTAATATTTTTGCCATTAGGAAAACTGATATAATCAATAAAAGCCCCCAAACTTGCTGCAAAATACCACTTTATTTCAGTGGATATCTAGCCTTTTTTCCATGCATGTTATTTTTGACTTTTACCTAGAGACATTACTGCAATGTCAAGGAGTAATTTTTTTGTAAATTCTGACTTCTAAAAATGCATTTATAAAAAAAAAAAAAAAGAATTACCTGTTTTCCCCAGTTCCTTATTCCCTCTGAGTGGTTATGCTTGCTTCCGGTGATTAAAAGGGAAGGAGCTTAACAGGAATTTGTGGAGGGCAAATGTAATACTTTGTGATATCTACGTATTGCTATCTTCTCGATCCTGCCAGGAAATTAAAGGTAGGGAAGGCATACTTTGCAGAATATTCCTTTTGGACTAGCTGACAAATGAAGAGTTGGCATACATTACCATAGGAATAGTGAAGACTGCCTTTTCTCTCTCTGTGTTTTTTGCATGGGAGGAGAGGACTGATACACAAGGGAGAGAAATGTTCCATTGACCTCACTTAACAGTGGTGTGAATCCTAATAGACTTTGCTGTGCTCACTTCTTAGAGAGAACAGTGCGTCTAAGTCCAAAGGAAGAAACATTTTGCTCTAGGTCATAATGTTTCTATCTTTTGATCCCTGTGCAGCTCTGTAGTCTCTCACATGATCCTGTCTGTCACTACAGAAGTTCTCCTCGATAAATTCATGCAATATTACCTTGATAAGGTCTTCAGAATAGTCCTTTTACATACAGGCTCTACTACCTACCACAGTAATGCAGATGACTAATAAATTAGATTTAAGAAAATAATGATCGCTGCTGTTTAAGGAGCTCAGACATGATATTTCTTGGAAACTCCATCAAATACTGAATGATTGGATCACATACATGTTCACTCTATACAATTTTTAAGCATATTAATGCAGGGGGGGAAATATCCTTTTCCTTCTTTGCAGTCTGTCCCAGAGCTGCAGATATCACTTGGAGCTTTCTCTTCTTTCTCAGTGCATGGTTCAAGAAATGCATTATGGAACAGGCTGATTCTCAACCCAGTCCTGGGTTGGTTCAATGCAACCATGAGTTTAGTCTCTTTCAGGTCTCCTCTCAGTAGACGAATAGCTAAGCAGTGCAATCCTCTCCCTTACAGTCTCCAACTTCTAACAGCCCTGGTGACCCATCATGTGTTCTGGTGTGACCTTTGTATTTGGGCTTGTGCAGAGGGAGTGCTGCTCATGCAGTTCTTCGTGCCAGAAATATTTCCCATGGGGATGGACGGTACTTATGGTCTTGCAGAGCAACTAGGAATTTGACTGACTTTCTGACTTCTGTTTTCTTCTGGGTCCTCAGGCTTGAAGTGAAGTTCTGTTTGCAGATTTACCAGTGTTTTGAATTTCTTTGTAGTTTATTACTTGAAAAGAATCTCAGAATCTCCTGGTCCTGTGCTGGTGAAAGATTGAAATGCTGCTTTCTGTCTCTCAAGCATCCTGACTCACAGTGCTGTGCCCACGTAAGGAAACGCACAGATAACAAGTCCTAAGACCACCCATGATTTTGTATCCTCTCTTTCTCTCGCTCCCCTCAGCCCAAAATCTTTTTCAGGTCGAAGATGCTTGATGTGTTAAATTGATCCATGTATGGAAGCTATTCAATACATTTTGATCATTCTTGTTGACTTCTGTAACCCTTTCCCAAATCTGCTGTCTTTTGGGTGGGTGGTGTGTGTGTAAAAGTGAGAGGGAAGGGAATGACCAAAACTGTGCCCAGAATTCAGCAGGTCAGACAATGAATATTTTATAGCTTATTTTTCCTCTCTCAAATGTTACTTTGTACATTTTGGGCTTCCAGTTAATTCTTTTGTCCTTCTTTTCCTTTGTAACACGTGAAAATATAATGGGTAAAATGAGGAGGGATATTGCGGTTGTTTCTTAGCTTTTTTCTAAATTGAAAGTTTAGCTGTTCTGCCTTGAATGTACGCAATGATGATCAGATAAAAACGTGTGTGGAAGAGCCTCCTTCAGTGTACTTTAAAATATATGTTGTCTCGTGTCTGCAACGTGCCAGCTAGGATGGGGGCTATTATCTCTGCTAGTCTGAGCAAGTAAAACCTTCAGAGTTTTACCAGGAACACAGAAGCTGGGTACTCTTCACAGCCATGTCACTAACTTTATATGATATTGTTCAGTTTATAAGACTTAGCTGTTTCCTACCTCAAGGCTAAGGACTGCGTTTCCAGTATGACAGTGAAATGTAATATTATTATGGAATGAGTATGTGAACACTCAGTACGTTAGAGCTTATGAGCGTGTCTGCTGTGAACTAGGTATTTTCAGGCTGCTAATTACTATGTGAGCTGAATGATGGTGCTCTCTAACATTTAAATCTACTCTGTGAAATAATCCTCTGTAAATCTGCTACAAAGGGTCTGTAAAACATTCCTTTTAAGAGGTTGTGAGGTTTATTTATCATGGAAAGTAGGTATTTAGAGAGAAAGTGCTTGATATTAAATTGCTAAAGCTGAAACATTTGAAGATCTGTTTCACTATCTTAAAGTTTTAACATAAACATGCCAGTTAAATTCCCTGCTATCCTTCCCAAAAATGAAAGACAAACACATTTTTCTGAAAGATCCCTCATAACAGAGGGACTTGCATGCTCAAAAATATTTAATATTTCTTTTGCCATCACAAATCCGGAAACTGTGTTTGTTGCTGTAGAGCTGACCTGAAAATGAGCAGCTGTGAATCCTGTTCTCTTCTTTGCCTGTCTCTGAGGCAGTAAAGTATTTTGGATTAGGTTGATGAGTTCATCTCAATCTTTGTAACTATTATGACCATACTTTTTTAATACTTGCTACTGTTTCACCTCAATGGTGAGATTCAGCAGGTACATTAAGATTCAGCTGCTACATAGAGTTGTACCCTAGTTTTTCCTCTGCCGTTCAGTAGTTGGAACGCTCTGCAGTGTGTCAGAAAAGTGAATGACTGGTGTGATTAAGACACATTTCTCTGTGTACACAGAGAAAAACATTTCAGTTTGTTTTTGTTTTTTTTTAAGATGTAGGAAATAAAAAGAAAAAAATGAAATCTGTACTGGAGGAATAGAATTTTCTTCATTTAAGTATGAACAGTACTTCAAATGAATGTAAGGAAATCATAAGATACCTGAATTTAAAGGTTCAAATGAACTAGTGGGACTCTAAATGCCGTCTCTCCTTCTGTTAACATATATCATGGAATGTTTAAAAAGTTGGACTTTTTGAATATATACTTTGAATATATACAAATAGCATGGGAAAAAACAGGTATTATAAGAGACCACAGAAGGGAAAATTTTATGGTCCACGACAGAAGGGATATAGTCCACAGTTGATGAAACTTTAATTGAGTTAGTAGACAGAGTCTGTTGCAAAAATATCAAATGACAGAATGATGAAATGTAATTAGTAAGTGTTGGACACTTTTCCCAGAAGCCATATGGGCCTTAATGTGTAAGGTGATACACAGACCTCACATAAGATTTTGTGGGTTTTTTGTTTTTTCCTTAGCAAAGAAAGCATCCACTAGCAGATTGTCATCATGCATCCATTGTGTTCACTTACTCTTTAACCTTCCTTGATGAGTAGAAATGGCTTGCTTTTTAAATACAAGACTTGAAAGAAACTCTGATTGGCTTTTAGGAGCATTCACTAAGCAAATGTCTTGAGGTTCTTTAAATTAATTGATGCCTTTTTCTTGCTGTGCCTCTATTAGAGTTCTGTATGACTAAGGAAAAAGATTTTTTTTCCTGTGAGTGTATGTGTACATTCTAAACTGTTATTGAGACTGACGGACTTGAATTAAAACATACAAGTAATTTGATTAGAGAAATAAATGGCTGTATATTAGGAACCTGCACTGGAAATAAAATATTTGAAATGTGCGCATCTATTCATATGGTAATAACAGGCCCTTTCAGGCACAAGGGCTGAATAGAATGATGCAGCCTTCAACCTTTCGATTGTTGCTATAGCAAGTACATTGCCTGCTAGTAATTAATTTGAACATCCATCAGTTACCTGGCCAGGTAGGCCCTGTAGCACTTCAAAGAAATAGGTTTGTTCAGTTTATCCAACTTGTCCCCAAAGTGGACATGTTCTTCAAATATTCTCACTTGGAGTGATTTAATGAGTTGACTAGTAGCTTGGCAGTGAAATAATCTATTGTGCACTTATTTTAGAAACAACAGAAAAAAGCATGATCCATTTTTTACTGAAATACTTTCTCTCAGAGAGCAGACCAAACTAGGAAGGAATTCTTCTGCCCCCCCCAACCCCCCATAGTGGACAATATTTTTTTAAAAAAAAGGGGGGGTAGGGGGTTAACACTGAACACTTGCACAGTTTTTTCTTTTTATCCAGAGTAAAACTTGCTGATATGAAGTGTTTTAAGTTGCTGTGAAAGTTAGATGGGAGATTGTTGCTAATCAACAATATTTTATTACATAAGGATTTAAACCAGGTCGTATTTATGGTAGGAGTTTGGCCTGCGAAGAGAAACAAATATATACTGCTCAAATTGCATTAGGCTACTTTTTGTTTTAGGAAATAGATAGCTAATTACTGGTGAAATTTAAACAGTACTTCAAAAATACTCTATGGAAATAAGGCAACAAATGTATTTAAAGATGACTGCTAAGGTTATCTATAGAACGGATACTGAGATATCCTCTGGTCATGGTAAGGTCCCTGCTGTGCTGAATACTAAGCATTTATGATGACAATACTCTCCTTTGCTTCAGCAGTGCCGGACCCAGTCTTGAAGATCTAATGTAAGATGGTTGTCTATAAAAGCCTCTTAGCACTTCCCAAAGTAAGGCTATAGAGGCTACAATAGTGAAATGATTGGTAATACAGTAATCTGCTTTACAAAAGCCCTGAGAGAGGGAGAGAGAGAGAGAGAGAGATCTATATATAAGTATATATATATTTAATAATGAGAGAATTTCAAATGGACTAGAACTTGATTTGCTTCTTAGGAACTGGCAGAAGCTGAATCCTAGATGCTGCTCATACTGCTTAAATCCTTGTATATGTAGGTAATGTGAGATCTTTTAATTTGTTCATGATTTTGAGTCTTTTCCAGCTCTGCTGTAAAACAGTTCTTCTAGTAGAAGTGATCTGTCACATACAGAACTGAGGAAGAAAGATACACAAAATAGAGTTTAAATAAGATCGTATCATTAATTTCTTTCTTTTTTTTTTGCCTAATGTTTCAGATTTTTCTTCTTGACTGTCCTCCATGTCGGGTTGCAATGATTCTTTTCAGGTAATGCCCCATCCTTGCTGCATTTCTGTCTACTTGCATGGTGTGCTTAGAAGTTGATTGTGGCTTAAGTCATAAAATAGTAAGATACGCATCCAGCCCTTAGTTAGAAAGACATACTGGCTGGACTGAATGATGAGACCTTGAAAAGGGTCATGGCTTCAGCTGTGGGTGCTGAGTCCACTGACCCTTGTTTCTTTTGTACTGGTGGTGGTTTTGGTCTCACAGGCAACACCTATTCGCGCAGTAGTTGATGAGAGCACAGGTGTCCTTCTACAGAATAACCTATGGGCTTGTTAAATGTATGTCATGTGCCTCGTACTTTCTGATTATCTTCACTAAAAATTAGTAGCTGATCTTCATGGAAGGCCATATGTACAGTATGGGTCTATTTTTTAAAATGTGGAGATAAGTTAAATAGTTAAAGCAGATTCCTACTGATTTGGGTATTTCTCAAATGTGTGCAATCTTTTCTATAATATTGCTTATTGTTACTAACTTTAGGAAGTGGTCTAATGGACTAGTGCAGTAGAGTCCAGTAAACAGCCCATACTTTTTATAGGTTCTTACCTATAGAGTTCTTGCTCTCAAAGGCCCTCTCTCATGTGCGTTGCATGATAGGGGTACAGCTAGTATATTGTGAGGAGGGTCATGGGACTTCCCAGACAGAATGATAATCAGGAATGGCTGTAGTTGCCACCGTGACAGTTCACTCGGCTCTTTCTTCTCTTAGTCTAGGCAGTGACTGGAAAATATGATGCTGGGGGCATGCCTCATGAATTGTTTTGGAGGTGCTACTGTCTCGCTACAACTTTTTCCTGCTGCTCCTTATTTGGGCAGGGAGTAGGCTGAATACAGAGATACAGTACTAGTGCCTCTTCATCTCAGAGAGCGTGCAAAGTAAGTCTGGTGTCTAGGAAATCCTGGATTTACTATGCATTTGCAAAGGACTGGTTGCAGGGCAGAGGCTGCAGTATTTGTTCTTTTTCAGAATGAGCCTTTCTGTTTTCTGACGTCCTGACATATAAATGACATTTGAAGAACTGTTTTGGAATTGTAATACCTTCCTCCCCCGCCCCAAGTTACTTATAAACTTTGTAATTTTTAATAGAGTTTATGACAGGCAGTGGTTGTAGAATGAAATTTATGCTTTACTTTGTCTCTTATATAAAGTAGACTTAAACAGTACTGACCTTACTTCTGTAGGTCCTGATGCAACAGTGGTTCAGGGAGAGATGACTGAAAGCTGTATAAAATAAAATACAGCACTGTAATTTAAATACTACTTTCTTTCCCTGTTCTTTGCTTGGGATTCTCTGTTGCATCTTTACAAATATAATTCTTTTATTTAAGTGACTCAAAAATCAGACTTCTTCCAAATTCCCAAAGCTTTAGTTTGATGTCATGTACATTTATGGAGTTGGATGAAAGTAAAAACTTTCTCAAATGTCTATTTTAAGCTCTGAAAGCAAAATGAACAGCAAAATTTCAACCATTTAGCAGCCTGGACCATGAACAGGATTAATATGAACAGGATTAATATGAACAGGCAGTCAAAACCTTCTAGGAATCCAAAGCTCATTATAGAAAGCAGTCCTACTTCAGGAAATTATTAAAATGTTTATTTAAAGAGAGTTCTTATCCTGGTTATTGCAGTGAACAGTGGCTTTATTCAAATTAAAGCCAGCAGAATTTTCTCAAATTTCCTGCTACCTTTTATGAAAGATACACTACATAAAATACTACATAACTATACATAACATGTACATATAACATACTACATAAAAACTTTGCATTTCATTTCTAATCTGTGAAAATAATATCTCATCTCTCTTCTAAGGTTGCAGATGCATATGTTAAATGGGGCCCTCTTAGCATTGCTGTTTCCTGTCGTTAACACGCGCCTGGTGAGTATACTATACCTTTCCTTCTCCTCGTGTATTTCTTCCTACAATACTTTCTCTAGAAAGGTGCTTGAGCTGTCTTTAGAGGTGGCTAAATTACACAGATTTGGTTTAGGAGCTATACTTCTAAAATACTAAGCAAGTTTTGATGGTTAAAATTTCTTGCTGCGTGTAAATTCACTGCTCATGGAAAACTTCTTTATTCCCATATCTTTGTTTCTGCAGGTATTTCCTCCCTCTCAATTAAATTCAGCAGGCTACATACTATTTGCATAATGAATCGGAGTGATCTATAAATACCTGCTGGATTTGTGTATTGAAGAGATATCTAAGACACTGAGAAAATGATGGGATGAGAGTGTTTCACTCAAAGCAGGTAAGTTAGCTCTTTTGCTAAGATCTTTCTGAAGTACTAGATTATCACTGAGTTGCTTCTTTTACTGTGAAGAACTTGCTGTTTTGAATATGGCAGTCAGATTACTAACACTTGCAAGTAGCCGCCTTTCTTCATCCCAGACCCTTTTGTAAAGCTATCTAAAAGGTGTTTCTTCTACATTGCTGGAGCAAGCAAACTACTTTCTGAAATGCATTTTCTTTTTATTTGTAAGTATTATTTTAATGATGTCTGAGACAACACTATTGAATGCCTGAAACTGAAGAACTAGTTTCTTTTCAAGCAGATGCATATAAAACTATAAATAAAATTTAAGTATAAAAAGTTTAGACTTCAGAATGGCTACGTTGTGAGATGGAGCTGTCAAGTGTGTTTTCTTTTGGACGTCAGTTGCTACGCTGCCGTACCTTTTGTCCTTGTGTTTTACAGGGTAAATTGATTGTGGGGAAAAAAGTTAATGCAAAAAAATAGTTTATATCTTTCACATGATTAGGTTAATTCTAAAGTCTAAACCCTTTTGTAGGGTGGCAGCAAGTGCATTCAGGAATGTAGTTGTAGCATCATATCGTAGCTGGGGTGGGCTTAATCTAGGAAACTTTGGCAAACAAGACCAGTGAAGTTGCAGCAATGCAATTTGTGTAGGCTGCTAATACAAGGACATATTCAGGGTTCAAGTTGTATAGTTGGTGCTGAAATCTCTGCTGCCAGTTTCAATGTTATCGGTACTGAAGCAAGCTAGATTGTTAGTAGATGTATGCCGGTCAGCATCATTTAAGCCTTTGAATATGCTATAGATACAGTCTTTATTTCAGCCTGGTGGCAGCTATTAGTCCTACAAATTATAGTTTGAGTTAGATTTTTGCTTCAAGTTATTTACCTCCAACAACAAGCTTTTTTCCTGAGTGAAGTCACATAAGAGCCCTCCTATGATCAAAGTGAACGCTGAGTAAATATATTTGGCTTTAGGAAAATTCAGTCTGTTTTACCAGGTTGTAAATTCCTGGTACAGGTCACTAGAATGGATCCAAAATACTAGTCTTTGATTTACAAGCACAATCACAAAAACTTCCATGTGGAGAGTTAATAATGTGGAGAGTGGTAGCGTAGAACAAAGTTCATTGTCCATTCCACCCTGATCTTTAAACTGACAGTGAACGTGATAGCTTTGAAAGCGGCTTCACAGGATAGCATGTGGCCCATGGTTAAAATGACGTAGTGGGAGACTAAAAAACTAGAAGTGGGTACACATGAATATGGGAGATTCCTCAGGCCTGGAATTTGCCCAGTGTTGTTGGCGTCTGTCACCTGCTCTCCCCCCCAGATTAGGCACAGCAGGGTTTCTTCATCCAGGTTTTCAAAACTGCTACAAATTTCCTGTCTTCTGGAAGAAAAATTAGCCTGTTGGTGTCCCTAGTAATACTCAAACCTGTCGAGAATTAATGCTAAGAAAAGTTGTCCTGAATCTGAGCTGGATAAAATATTTCTAAGAATTATTTTTAAGAGTTGTTATGCATGCACATATGGGTGTGTGTGTGTGTGTGTGTGTGTGTGTGTGTACGTATATATACATATAAGCGCACATGCTTGCTCATTTTCTCAGATTTCAGTGGTTTCAGTAGTATAAGCCTAGAGTTCCTTCAAGATTTAGTCTTTTAGTCCTTCCTAATCTGGTAACTACACATATTCTTTTTCATACTAGAAATGTTTATTTGCAGTTTGCAATTGTTTTTATTAAAATTAGTTACTGCTGAATAGAAATGGCATTAAATCAAAAATGCAAATAGAATTTCTTGATAATAGAATACTTTTCCTGTTTCAAATTAGGTAGCTTTCTGATTTCTATTGGATTTTTAGGAGTAACCTGTTAAGGTTAAAATAATACATGTTGAAATATTTTAATAAATCATTAACTTGTATTTTCTCTAATATTATTATAGATCTCACTTATATTTGGGCAGTGGTGATTAAACAGGAAAAATACAGACTACTCGTATAAAATTCTGCCCTTCTCTAGAGATAGAGGAGCCAAAGGACTACGTCCAAGAGCAAATATTTTTGGAATAAATACAGCTCTAGGATATTTTTGGCTTAACAGCTGCTTGCTAGGCTAGTCTCTTTTCTGTGTGTCTTCTGGCACAAGATAATATGGGTGATGTTTTATAGCACTGCAGCTTTGGCCCAAATTATTTCTTGGTAGACGTGCATTCTGCTCTATAACTGTCGTTGTAAATATCCACAATGACATTTTCCTGAAAGCACTGAATAACTCTTAACACTTAGTAGGAAGTTCCAAAAAAAAGTGCAATAAATTTGTCTATGCTCTCTGTTCCTCTGCTCTGATTTGTAATACCTTCCTGAAAAGCTTTTGACTCAGTCAGGAATGGTCATCATTTTATGCCTCAACTTTTTATTTCAGTTTTGTGATATTTTAAGACATATATTTTACTGTATACATGGTTCATACAAAAATTTGTATACCTAGTTACATCTGTAAAGGGTTGTAATATATAGTGCCTGGCAGAAAGTAAGAGCATGAGAAGTTGGACACCTGACCCAGCTACTCATTTAGAAGTGGGGGAGGGAGATCATGCTTTTGGGCAGGTAGGTGGGAGAGAGTTCTCTCATTCTCAAGAGACAAAACATTCTTGATTAGCATTAACAATCACATGGAAAATAGGGTAATCTTTGAAGACTTCCAGGTAAATAGAGAAGAAAATGTTAAGGGAATCAGATTGTTAGGTTCCCGGGTAGGAGCCTAGAAAGGTGTAAGAAGAAATACACAAGTGCAAGATCTCTTTTAACTCCGTATCTATATTACATGGAATACAGTGTAGGTCCTGATAGCCTAAGCCTCACAAAGGTTGGAAAGGAAGCCCGTTAAAAGTTTCTCAAATAAGTCGCAAAACAACGTGTGGCACCAGGTCTGTGCAAGTAAATTAATTTAGCTGCCAGTGAAGTGTTTGGAGAGTAATCGTTTTTGTATGAGCATGTGTGCGAACATATTGCATTAATCAAATTTTAAAGGAAAATATTTCTACTGGTTTTAAAGCTTTGTTTGCAAGCTGATGTCCTGAATATGTTGATATAGATAAAGTAAAAAATAAGACATGTCCTAGAGGCGTTGGGCTTACTGTCTCGGCTAACACAGAGATGGTGCAGTTTTAATGTTTCCAGAAGTTGCTAGACAGTATTATTAGAACTATTTGCCTTGAGAGGTACACAGCCTAAATCTGTTTTAGGAATAGAATCATACTTTGAGCAATACTTGCAGTGCACTCTGTCTTTAGGGACTATGATAATGTCCTACTGCATCTCTGTTGACTGTTAAGGTAACGATGCACTGTAGTAAAAAGTTTGCCCCAAATGCCTGTTAGCAACACAGCAAAATGGAATAAGTAATGGTAGCCCATGATGTCATTTCTAAATTGTCTAAGTCTAACTGGCATAAGTGAAAATAACAGTATGGTTAGACATCCAGGGCTCTGGAAAGGTGGTGCTTTGGCTGCTATTCGTACTAAAGCCACTGATTCTGCATCTTTCACACGTATCGAGGCTACGTACGTTAAAATGGTATGGGTGCGTAAGTGCAATTTACAATCACACTTTTATTTGGGAATGCAAATTTACCTTATACTGGTGGTAAGTAGTGCCAGTATTATCTGTAGAGGAAGTAAAAAATACTCTTTCTGAAATTAGTATTTTGTGCACATATAACTCTTCTATCTTGGACTCAATTCTACAGATGCCTGACTGTGTCCCTAGAGTCATTACATGTGTGCTGGTTTGCATAATCAAATTGAGTGACCAGGAGACTGTAATGCCTTTTTATGAGATACAATAAACATCAAATCTAGCACTGATCAAATAAGGAAAACAGTAATAAAAGTTAAAATAAATGCCTACAGTTTAGCTCAGCAGTGCATTGAACAACTGCATTGTCCTAACTTTCTTGGTCAGCTTCATCTCTGTAGTGACAGGCCAAGAAAAAAATTCCCTCTCAAATTAGCAGAATTTGGGTATGTCATGAGTTGGAATCCTGGGGGTTTGCTCTAGCTAGATCTTCTGGCATTTGTATACTAGTAAAAATATAGTTGTTGTTCTTGTTTCATTATGTTTCTGATCCCCTCCATCCCTGTAGCAAGGTATTATTCCTAGTCCTGTGTTCCACCATGTCTCGACTCTACTAATCTTCAGCACAGACGGACTCTCTTTATAAATCTCATGACTGTGCTTGTGCATGCTAACGCTTCCCTCTGGCAGCAGATGCAGATTCTGATTCTCTCCCTCTGTATATATGCCCACCCTAACAGGATTAATTGAAAATGAGAACTAGATAATATTGGATAAAACTAATCAATTAATGCTACCTTAAGGGGTTATATTATAATTCTCTCTACTGACTGGATTGTGTAGAAGATGGCAGATGCCTACTTGAAGTTGAGATTAGGTTTTTTGCCTATATCAGAATATCAGAAAATATCAGAAAAGGAACTGTTGCAAATAAAATCTGGGGAAACTGGTTTAGACCTTAGCACAGACACCACACAGATGGGTGCCTGATACTTAGCTACAGCCCTGGTACTCATTTATTTTAAGTGGCTTTGCTGTTGGCATCAATGCCAACATTAACATATCTTTATTTTCGCCCCATTCAGGTATGTGGGAATCCCTTATCTGATCTCTGCCAGGTGGACAAACTGGTGCCTGAGCTGTAGAATTGGCTGAATAATACGGTACTGAACAGTACAATAGTGTAACGTGGGTCAGCTTCTTGGCTACTTGCCGTTTGGACGTCTGCTGGAGAAATGAGTCTTAGCAGGACTGGAAATAATCTGTTTTCCAAAGGCCACTTGTGTTTTTGTTTTGGATTTTTTTTTTTCTTTTTAAATACTTCATGTCTGTCCTGAGATGATTCTCTTAAACTCCTCCAGCAACTGTCTCTCCTCTGCCAAATAAGTCACTTGCTATCCTGAGTATGTTGAGAAGTAACCAACATCTGTTACATGGGCCTAGTAGCTGTTTGCCCCATGATTTCTGCATTGTACAGCTTTATATAGATTCCCCCTCTCCCATTTCATATATACTGTGGTTTGCTTTACAGGTTAAATTAAAAAAATCTGCTTGCGGCTTATTTGTGGATTACTGACCCTGTCTAGGATACTAGTCATTAATTTTAAGTTATGAATCTGGGTTTACTGACTATGTCTAGGAAAGCTACTGGTACAGAATGCCATTCCATGTTTACTGCAGACACCTAGCCTGCCTGCTGGGTGTGCTATAGAAAAGGGCAGAGCTGAATTACTTTTGTTCCTTTTTCTGTCATACCCTGCAGTCTTTGTAGAGGATGGTGGAGGGAGAGTTCTTGCCCAACACAGTGCTTGAGCTATTGTTGCAAATATAAAACCAAGGCATAAATAATTAGCAGAGGGAGGAATACTACTTTCAGAAAACAGAGCAAAGTAGCAACCTCCCTTCCCACTGAAACCAGCTGAGCTGAAGCGAGTTTAGACTAGTGTTTTGCCATGCTTTGCGGGGCAGGGAGGAACTCGCATCTAAATATTAGACTTCTGGGCTCAACTCTATTCGAAGCTCTATGGTTTTGAAGAGCTTTTTCTAAATCTTAGTGCAGTCAATGGAAAGACCTAATTGTTTCCTCAGGGCAATAGCTGGTTTAAGTTGAGGCATCCATCACGTGCTCAGAGGACTGCCGTTGATGGCCGTGACTTTTCTTGCTCAGAGATAAAAGAAAGAGGTGAGCTCTAATCCTTCATCACATAGTTTCTCTTTTCTGCAGTCTCACAAGCAATAAAAGTGGCTGCTAAGGGTTTAGTTAGGCCGTTATACATAACTTACCTGTTCCTGGGATGAGAGCTTACTGTCTGCTCGCTATTTATTCTTGGTACGTCTCCAGCGAGCCCTTAGCAAGTGTCCCGGGAATTGTGGCCCTTTTGAATCTGCACCATACTGGGCTGATGCGGGGGCAAGCAGCAGATGTGGCTACCTTGAGCTGAACTCTTCCTGGAAAAAACAAAACATCGTACATCTTCTAGCAGAAGTTTCATCAGAAAATGTAAAAACTGAATAGTCTGAATGTTTATTGCAAAATATGCTAACATAGTACTCTGGATTTTGTGTGCGTGTTTGAGGAATAGTGTATGTCAGTATTAGGCTGTGTTTTGAAACACAGCATGATTTTATACCAATGTTAAAACCAGTGAATGGACAATGAACAGATTTTTCTTCAAGTAGCAACCTTTAAAGGAAAAGAACCTATTATCTTGAGTAGCAGGGTAGCCTGTACTCTGTATTCATTTAGACTGTTAAGAGAGCCTAGAATATGAGTTAGTAGAAGAAATGGATAATTTGTCATTTTGTCTTGTACCTTTACTTGTTTTAATGCCCTGAGAAGGGAAACAAGGTGAAATGCAGGAAGAGTGATGCTAGCAGCCTGCAAGGGAGAGAGGAGTTTAGGGCAAACAGCCAGCAAACCGATTGGAAATTAATATACAGAGTTCAGAGTAGTCCATCTTGATAACGAACGTTCAATGTTCCCGAATCTGGGGACAGGTGTGGATAAAGAAATATGTCATCAATACATTGGTCTGTTACTAGGGAAATACTTGTTGCTCTTGAGAGTGGCTGCTGCGTTCCACCAAAGGCATCTGATGGGAGAAGACACGTCTGTTGAGGCCTGTGGCGAGGGTCTACTTTAGGGTTTGTTGCAGTCTGGATTTAGATACTCATGGCCTTTGCAACTGCATACCATCAAATATTATGAGATGAATCAACTCAGGAGGCAGTATTCTGACCTCCTTTATGTTCTGTGAATAAGTGTTGCTTTGATTTTTGGATATCTCAAACGTGATCACATTCTAAACTGCTAATTTGTTTTCGTGAAGAGGTTTTTAAAATCCTGGATTGATGGGTGATCCTTTCTATGTTGTCTCCACTATCTGCACCTATCTGCTATCTGTGAATGAGTGTTTATTGATAAAACAACTTACAGACCAGACCTTTAGAGCTGGGTGAGTCAGTCGTTCTGTACAACTTTATAGTTAATCTGTTGTGTTTGTTTTTTTCTCTTTATTGTGGCCTGGCTGTACAGCTTGAGTGCCTGGCTGTACAGAGAAGTCTGCGTTGTCAGTTCCATACCAGGAAATGCATTTGCATAATTAGCTGGGCTTCAGAACAATCAATCTTTCACAGCAAAAAAAATGTTTTGTTTTACACACACACACAAAAAAAAAACATTGTCAACACTACTGCAGCAAAACAACTGTTACTCTGTTCTCAGAAGTGTCCTGAGTGTAACGTTTGTGTAACTGACCCTCACAACTCGGCGAGTGCAGAAGCCCACATGAAACCACAGGATATTAGAGCATGCTCCTTGGCAGGGATTGAGTGCCTCATGTTGTATTGTTTATATTAGGAGCTATTGTTTCTGAAGTGTGCGTATTCCAGTTGGGAGAGGTACAGGTTTTCCTTTCTCGCTACTAAAGCTGCGTTAGCCTCTCTTCAGATATTCTTGTTTGATTCCCTTATTTTGCCCTAGGTATCTTTCAACAGGTAATACAGGAGACAAAAGAAAAGATTAATAGTCAGGAAACTTCAGAATTTCTGTGAAGTTCTTGCTTCTGCATACTGTTATCTTGGTTGGTTTTATGTTTTGATACAGAATACTTAGAGTAAATTAACCCAACAGCTTGTATGGAAGATTCTTTAGCCTACTGTCTCCCAAGAGTTGGCTGCACATGTTGGAGTTTGCAGTCAGGACACTGATAGTGTTTAAAGTATTCAGCTGGAGGATGCCAGGACTAATAGAATCCAGCTGTTGGGTTTAATGGCTTTTAAATTCAAAATTGGATTAAAAAAATTGTAGAATTTATCTGCTGTTTATTGACTGTTATTTAGGAAGAAAGCTGAACTGTTTCAATCTCTGACTTCTGCTGATGCAGAATTTTTTGTGATGTTTCTGTTTCAACATTATGACTTTAATATCTTTGGACAATAACAGAAAAGGAAGGTTTTTTGAACAGACAGGCCATGATAGTAAGACTTGCATCCAGAGTCACTTTAGGCTTTAAAATGAGTCTGCATTTGAACCAAGGCTAATGATTTGGCTTTGCATTACTCCTGTGAGATTTCAGACTCAAGTAAGGGTATTGTCCAATTTTCACATCTGAAATATATCAGAAAAGTATGTCTCTTCAGCCTTTTAAGTGAACTGCAACAATAACTTGGATTATGAATTTTGGATTTTAATTTTTCCTGCCATTGTTCAATTTTAAAAGTGTTATGGTCTAGTTTGAGACTTTTTTTCCGAACAAATGGGTATAGACAAAGACACTTTGATTACTTTGCTTTTTTGCATCGTTGTTGGTAATTTATACTAACAAGGAAAAGGAAGAGAGCGAGCTTATGTTATCTTATGTTATTCCTCCTTTATTGTGCTTCTGGCTAATTTCCTAAATTCTCTGCTCGAAGCACTGTATCGTGTTTGCGGCAAGGAGGATGGGATGGGTACAGATAGCTGCATTTTCAAAGCACTGACCATTAATGTCTCTCATCCCTTTGTTAATACACGCAGGTGACAAAAGAACTTAAATGAAGGGATTCTTGCGGGGCATAAGGAGAAGTTTTCCTTCTTAAAAATGGTTCCTTGTGACTCAGTTGTTAATAATGAATTTTCCTTATTCCTCAGCTTCCATTTGAAATGGAAATCTATTACATCCAGCGTGTGATGCTCTACGTTGTGCCCATCTATCTGCTGCGGAAAGGAGGTAGGTTGGCACTTTGCCCTTTGTATATTGAATTGGTCCCTTCCAGTGGAACAAGATGTGCCTAACGGTTACCACAGATTTTTGCTCTTTTTCTTAGAATATGTATTACTCTTACTTGTTGTTACTTAACAGTTCCTGGTGGTATGTTGGAGTTCCATCCTGGGTAACAGTGTCAGGCACTGAATTAGGGGCATGAAAAGATGGTCTTTCGCCCAAAGGGTTATGTTGTTTTCAAGACTTTTGCCTGCTTGGATGTTTCTCGGGAAGTACTGCACCTTAAACTGAGCTGAAAAGATCTCTTTTTATCATTAGATCCCAGGTAAATATTAATCAGTTAGTTAGATAATTTCTTGGAATTCTGAAGCTGTAATGAATTGTAGTGGCACTCATTAGTAAAACAGGCTAGCTTGCTTGCTACCTTCTCAAACAGTATTACTATCTTGCATCCATTTTACTGTAATATTGCAGTAAGTCTGGGAATCCTAAATCATTGCACTGACTGGGGTTTTTCTAATCGTCACCCCTTAGAAGGTAGTGTAGTATGTATTCATCTGGTGTGATGCTCTGTCCCCCTCTAGCGTCGATGTGCCCTCAGCCGCATTATCTAGCAGAGCTGCATTGTTTCATGTAGGAAATAGAAGCTCGTAATATATAGTCCAGATGTTCAGAAGCTTCAACTGACAACCTAGGGGTGTGATGCCAAGCAGTGGGATGTAATTTAGCAAACGCTCAGAACAAACTTAGCCTGTTTCATTCTCGTGAATCTCTTGTATTTTACAGCAGCAGCCACTTACAATCCTTTGCGCTTACTACGCTATGTTTGTAACCCTCTTTTTGTTCTTGACTATTGAGTGAAGCTAAGTGTAAATGAGCCAAAGAAAAAGTGAAGTACAGTAATTCAGAGATCGTTCTGTTTGTCTCTTATTAGTGAAATATGCCAGCCACATTTCATTTTGATGCAACTTTGATAGCACCGCTTGCCAGAATTTAAAAGATATAGTAAAACAGAAGTTGTATAAACTCCTAATCATTACAGAAGGCAGAGAGGAAACAATAGTGTTTACAGCCATGCAGTGCATTGTAGGCAATGACAAATCAAACTCTTGTAATATTACCATATCACTTCTTTTGATGTCCTTGAAGTTCCCAAATAATGTATCCTTTTGAGATATATATTTGCTTTGCTTTTACATTCGTCATTGGATGTTACCTGTGATCTTCCTTTGAATTTCAAAGTAAATGCTCTCCTGTTTTTTCTGTGCCTTTTATCTGGAGCTGATGGGACTGTATCTGTAGTTTGAAGGGCTTTGTGTTGTGCATTGTCTCCATCCTTTGCAGCCTAATGTGGTGGTCTAAATTTTTGCCCTTTATTAATTCCCAGGTATTTGCTGCCACCTAATGTTGACATGATAGTACTGAAATTTCAGACCCAAACTTTATTGGCTAAATGTATCAATTGGGATTGCCCTAGGCTATGTAACTAACTTTTCAATTTCTTACGCAGTTGGCTCCTAGTCACCTGACTGACTGTAATACCTCATTAGCAAAACACACGTGAACTCTTGCAGTAAGTTATGGCTGATGCCACAGGTGACTAGATCTATGATTGCTGATGGAAAAACTACTCAGCTTAAAAATATTTGTTAATATTTTGTCATTTCAATAGCACCTCTGTTTAAAAGCACTTTGAGTAGATGATACCCTTTATCATATCTTGTGCAGCCTGCTCTATGGACATTGATCAGCTCTATATTTATTGATAGCAGCTCTATTCCTATATTTATGATAGAAAGTTCCATCAGTGAATCTAGAGATAATAATCTGGAGAAGTTACTGAAGTGTAGTAAAAATGGAAAAATGAAAAGGAATGGATAGGATGTGAAGAAGTATGCTACTTCAGTTTTACTGGAAGCCTATCGATATTACTGATTCCCTTAATAGGATCTCTATCACAATATTAATATTTCTCTCAAGTGAGTTGAGCAAAACACCTGAAGCAGAGATGGCTTGAGGCTTACTCTAGATAGAACTGCATGACTGAGTTTGTTGACATGCTAATCAAGTATCATCCTAATCATGCACACAGACTCAATTATGTGTTGAAGTGTTTCCTTTTGGACAGGAAACTGGGTGACAGTGAGGACGATAAATCCTTTTTTTCTCTTTCTTTTTGAATTCCCCATTATTCATTATAGTGGTGAAGACAGGACATGTTGCACTGGCAGAATCACCTTTGGTGTTCCCTCTCATCAGTTTGGGGGTTCCACCATGCTTAGGATCAAACTGCTGTACTAGAGACATGATCAGTGCTCAGGCTTCAGTGTTGCACAGTAAACTGACTGAGAGCTCAGTGCTCAAGGATATATTCCCCCATGGGAATAAAGATTTCTTCCCCTCTTCCTCTGTCTCCCTCCCCTTTGTACTGGCCGAATACAAATTTCCTTTCTTCCCCTTCTAACATGTTTCCTTTCCAAACGTGCATATGCATGTATGCATGCACATACCACTGAGACAAAACAAATGCACATGTACTGTGGTTCAGATCTTTCTCAACTGCACTACAAGGCTCTCAGGTGAAATAGATGGCGTGCAGATGTAACAGGTCAGCACAGAAGATTTTAACTCAATGCAGTTCCTACGTGAAGTAGGCCTGTAGTTGGCTGCTTTCCTGTTGGATGAATCTCACCTTGTATCACCTGTGAAGCTTGTCAAAAATTATACTCTAGAGCTGAGCAGGAAGCAGCATTCCTGAAAAAGCTCTAATCAGACTGCCCAGCTATAGGATAGATATAGAATTTTGGATATGGTCACTGTGTTTTGTTTTTTTTAATCCCCCTCAGGGAATGAGACCCTCTCTTCCCTTTCAAAAAAGTATGGATGCTTTTGTAGCTCCTGGACTGTATTACTGTGTGATCAGATGAGCGCTAGGATTGGCAAAAGGGAGGCACAATGAGTGAATTGCCAGGGTGGGGAGAAAAAGACAGGAGCCAGTGCAGCACTGATTTAGACCATGGAACCACCCCTTCACTGAAAACTCCTCAAACCACTTTCATCTGCAGTCACAACTAAGTTGGTCTTACGAAGCATACAAGTATGCTCAGATAAGTACACTGTATTTTGCTACTGGGATAGAGATTGCTGGAAGAAGGCTTAGGCAGCTGGGGAATTGTAATGTCTCAAACTGCCACCACTGTTTCAGGAGTGCGTTAACCTGGCCTCCAGAGATCAAGGTACTAGAGACCTCCAGTGGTGTTCAGGAAAACTTTATTTTGCCTGCCATACACTTTCAACATAATGGAAAAAAAAATCTGGCTTACATTGCATCAACCTCAGAGGTCTAACCAGTTCTTGACTGTCTTGGTCCTTAAGCTAGTAAATCTATCAGTGGTCAGATTTTTGGATGGATTTGACAAGATCACATGTGCACTTGATTTCACAGCTTCAAATTATATTGAAATTTAATCAAAATGGCATTGTTATTTCCTAAGTGCTGTGAGCAAATGGTATCACTCCACAGGGGTATGGCCTAAGAGTTAATATGTGGCTACTCCTCAGCGGTAGAGTTCAGGTGATAATCTTTCTTACGGTTTGAGATCTCCAGCATAATTTAATGGAACAGAAAAGCATACTGGTGTTGGTTTTGGGTTTTTTTTTCCCCCTTTTTTCCCCCTTTTTTGGGGGGGGCACTTTAAGGAGCAATCTGATGTATGAACAGATGTACCTGAAGGTCCAGGAATATCCTTTATGCTTAATCAGAGGCCTTTGTATCAGTGTCACTGCAGTGTCACACAGTGTCGTCGTATGGTTCAGACATCTTAGACTGCAGGGGGAGCTAGGTCTCCAGCATCTTCTTTGTTAAAATGATGCTGATGCCAATTGATGCTGAACAAAGGATTGCCAGCTAAACACTTTTGATTACTATGGTAATTTGAAAATTACCATTTTAGGTCTCTGAAGCATTGCAACCCAAAATATTACTAATTTATAAATTTGTTGTCCCTTTCCTAGGTCACAGAAGTGAATCTGAACAACATGTTGTGCCCAGCCATTGCAGAGAAGAGAAGCCCTGGTATCGAATCTGGGCATCTGGACATCAGACTGTCATGACTATGACTCATGGGAAACTTGTAATCCTACTGTTCTACAGTGCTGTCCCCATCTTCAAATGTAGCATGGACTTGTTTGGATTCCCCACTAAGAAAACAGACTGAAATTTCTCCTCGGGGAATAGTACATACAGGAAGCAGAGACACCTAAACTCATACTGGAAAAGAAAGAGGAGGGATGAGAGGACTGTGTGTTTATACTTCTTCCCACAGTTTATTGCCTCAAAAACACCTCTGTAATCAAGTGAGTGTTTTTGCTTTTAACTGCTGTTTCTCACTGTTAATTGCCAATGGCAAAATTAGTGGCCTTATTCTGGAAATGGTTCGTGTTTTATACATTTTGTGTAGATTACAGTAGAATCTTGCTAAGCCACCCTTTAAAATTAAGCCCAGGATCTGTCCACATTCCAGCAAAGAGAGTGTCAGTGCTACCTCATTTTATGACTTTTTTTTTTTTTCCTACTAAATATCAGTACATTTACATCCCAGGATAGGAAATAAAGCTGAATTATAACTCACCACTGGTAAGAACAGAGCGTATCTTGAAGTGCATCATCCTGGCTAACTCTCAGTGCTTGAATGTTGTTAAAATGGGTGTGCAAAATTCACAATTCAAATGCAGGCTGTCCACACTGTGGAGAGAGTAAACTGATTTGGTTGTATTTTGGACAGGGGAAAAAAATAAATCTCCACTTGCAACCAAAAGAAGAGTACTCTTCAACTACATTATGCTTCTATGGAAATACAAAAGAAGTATTAGTTTCTGTTAAATTCCATAAAGATTTTCACCAGCCTATTTTTTGAGAAGTTTAAATAAATAATTAGTAAGGACACTAGAACTAGCACAAGACTTCATGGGGGGAAAAAGTCAGTTTAAAATAAATTTAGTCTCTCTTCGATGTTGATCTTTAGATTTTAAAGCCACACTTCCATTTCCTAGATAACAAAATTAACTATTTGACTTGTTCAAGGTCACGTGAATTCTTGTTGCAGAAGCAGATGATGAACCCAAATCTCCTGAATCCGTATGAAGTCCTTCCTAACAGTGCTACTGAAATAATAAAGTTTAAACTGAAATATCCATTACCATGCTATTTCAACCCAAGAGCAAATATATAGCCTACTTGGATGACCCTGATCTGGAATGGTCTCAACTGTCTGGGGCATGAGCATTTCTGCGAATGAGATTAGTGCCAGACTGGCAGTTGGATTAAATTTTTTGAATGTGCTTAACATATAAGAACTGCCTGTGCTCCTTAGTGATAGAGAGATAGTGAAGCTCACCGCTACATATTGAAATTGATTTCCCATGTGAGCAGCAAATAGCTTGTGACAAACCCACCACAGGCCATTCAAACAACCACTCAGCTGGATCTCAATTTTCCTTTTTGTATGCCATTGTTAACAGACTGCGCTAAAGAAAGTAGTTCACACTGGTCTGTTAAACAGTCATCTGTTGAATAGCAGTACTGCAGAGTTATAAAATCTATAGTGATTATTTGTCTAATGAGAAATGCTCACAAAATATCCCAGGTATGAATTTAAAATTAGTATCCCAAACCACATGTGGGAATCCAGCTCCCTCTGAAATGTTTCTGTGCGGAGGTCATTGTTTCCTTTTTGTCCCTTGATGTCTGGATAATGACACTACTGAATATCATACTGTTGTTTTCAGGATTGTGAAGTCTAGCAAGTGAGGGGAATTTTCTATTATTTGGTGAGGTCAGTGTGGAGTGTGAGAGTCATTATATATATATTATATTTTTTTATATATATATATATATATATATATATGTAAATTTTGCAAGGAAAAAAAAGAGGATGTTGTAGTGCAAGATTCTTAGCTGGAAGAACCTGAACAGCTCTCCTAAGTGTCTGCTGAAACACAATTCTCTGGCTAGATTGTTTGAGCTGAATACGAGAAACATGGGTTCAAAGCCAAACTATGCCATTGCTCTGCTTTGTAATCTTGGGCAGTTTACTTAATCTCTTAAAGACTGCGTTCTTCCTCCAGTCCTGTTTCATAGCTAGGATCACTTGTCTATTTTAGTGTTTTACATGTTGCCTAGTGAAACAATGTAGGCCTCTAAGTTGTCCCCCAGATATCAAGGTCTCTGAATTCTAGCTTTTCTGAATGTTCATCTCTTTAGTCTAGTACCATCTGTTCTCAGGCTTTATACAATACTTCTGAAATAACATAAGTAAATGTCAACCGGGTGAGTTCAGGTGAATACAAATATGGTATAGCACTACTCTACCAGTTCCTGGGAGCTGTTTTAGAGAGCTTAACTTATTTAAATATTATTTTGTGTATTGCATCTAGGTTAAAAATGCACTTAAAATTGCAAAGACAACAGTGAAAAACTTTGCAAGTCAAATGACATTTTCTTTACAGCTAGGGAGGCAGCACAAAAAGTTTATGTATAGCTTGACCAGGTCACTTAAAGTTGGTACTTTGGTAATAGAGCTGTGGTCACTTAAACTCTGACACCAAGGCTACTTGCTTCCTCTCTTCCTATCTATAATGAAAAACCATATGCAAGGTGGTGTCATGTATCTGCCATCTTACTGATGTTTTCAGGTAGTGGAGTTTAACTAATACCATTGCTATTTAAGTGAAGCTTTCTGTACTGGTTTGTAAATAGGATACCCCTCAGTTCTTAGAGCATACTTGCTAAGTATGTTAGAAAGTATTAGACTAGTCTGAATTTTCTCCCTTTAACTATAGAGGACTCCATTATTCGTATCAACTTCACTTTTAAGTTTGGATTTTGCTTGTAGTTCAGACGCTTCCTCTGATCTTCATCCAGCCACTGGAAAAGAAATCCTATAAGCTGTCTTACGCTTTCACAGAAGCTCATATTTGTCATGGTTGCATCAAGCCACAGTTTGCTTACTAAAGCATGGTGTGCAATTGTATTTTGGGTAAAATTACAACAATGTTGTTGCTTATTAAAGTCACAGTGAGAGTGACATACGGGGTGCATATGCGCTGCTGTCATTCAAGTATACAACCAACTTCTTGCTCTCTGTTGACTAGGAACAGAGCCGCTATGTTATTTTCAGTGGATAAGGGATAGCTCTACTGCTTTAGAATGCAAAGTGTAGGTAGTTTTGGGAAGAATATTGTAACTTTCAGAAATTTCCATTTAAATTACATTGATTTTACTGTAGCTACCTGGCATGACAGCCAAAATTATAGAAAAATAAATGCAGAAAAGAATTGTAAAAGGGCAATAAGGATTGAGAAAGCAGTCCTCTGGTGATTTAAAAACAGAGAGCATGCATGACTAAATGGTGGTGTGGTGAAGCAGGTAAAAGGAGTTATTTTGCCTTTATCTTCATAAGATACTGTACATGGGCATACTCATACCAGCTTTAGTCTAGTGAGTACTGTCATAGCTACCTACACATGTACATAGTTATTCTCAGTCCCAATAGGCTTGTACAGCCTATGCTGAAGTCTATTGAATCTTTATGGTTATTGCTGAATGTGCTAGCTAGTGAAGGGTAATATCAGTATAGCCTGTCTCTGCTATAAGGCATCCTTTGAGTAATGAATATAACTATCAACATTTGATAATATCTAACAGGGCAGAGAGCAGGCAAAGGCAGATAAAAATGACAGTATTTTTTTTTTTACAATTGTCTGAAAGTATACAACTTTTTACAGAGCCTGAGCACCATGACAGTGTGCCTTTTTGTGTGTGTGTGTCCCCCTAGGTTATTAAAGTCATAAGGAAAGCAATATTTTTCCCCATATCTTATTAACATGTCTGCTAGTAAGACTTTGACAACTCTGTAAACTGTTTCTGTTCTCGCCATATGTTTGAATACTTAATTCTAAAAATAGCCTTGCATCTAAGGGTACTTTTATTAGAGTATTATTACTTCTTTGGTGAACTCTACATCATGTGACATTGTGTTTTTTCACTAAATTGCCAAAACTCGTTTTCAGGAGGAGAGCCCTGAAATACTGAGGCATCTGTGGTGTCTACTGAATATAAAATTAATTGCTTATACTGTATATTTGAGAGTATCTCCACAGCAATTTTCACTTAAGAGCACGGTCTGTCACTAATGGATTGACTACTTTATAAAGGTTTTCTGTTTCTATGCACTATCAGTGCAAATTACTTGAATAGATGTCAACCAACGATGAAATAGGAGGAAATGGCCATCAAGCTACACTCTAATGCAGCACTGTGCAGTAATTGCCACTGCCTGGGTTAGTTCTGTACATGCTAAAGTCATAGCTCCCATAACAAGCAGGTGTTTGAGTACAAAAATAACCTGATTTCGAAGACTCCATTGTATGCTGTTACAGTATTTTAGATACATTTAGTACTTCTGTGTTAGAAGGAAAAATTAGGTAAATGAGGTAAAAATCACTGGTGTTGGTGGAAAATAGGCAAGCTTACTGAGCTAATATATTGTACATTTTAATGTTGGAGCAGAAGGAGGGAAGAAACTGATCCGGATGCTGCAGGTAAGAAATAAGGCTCTCAAATATTAATTACTATAACAGGAGTCTCTAGGTTATCAGCTAAAACCAGATACCCCAACATCTAGAGGAGAAAAGAGGATTTTCCATGAGTGTTTGGACACAGTAATTCAGCTGAATACTAATGTATTCCTTTCTTTTCAAGGTGTCTACACTCCAGAACCACTCTCCAGTTTCTGGTGGGCTCTTCTGTCTACTGGGCTTATGTTTGTATACCATTTTAGCATCTTGCAGATTCTGGGATTGGTAAGTAAATGTGTGTTAATAAACAGATAGTTTGCAAGTACATTCAAAATAAAAACACTGACTAGTTTTTCAAAGTGTCCAGATTCACATGGATAAAATTACTTGAATACAAATTTTTAATCGCATGTCCTAATGGCCATTTGTACCTCATATTTCACAAGTAGTGGTAAAACCTTCCATAAATCAGCTATGCACCCATATAAATCCATCTCTTAAATGCACAACTGCATTCAGATCTGCTTTCCTTCTGAAAGCTGGCCAATTGATGCTGAACAAAGGATTGCCAGCTAAACACTTTTGATTACTATGGTAATTTGAAAATTACCATTTTAGGTCTCTGAAGCATTGCAACCCAAAATATTACTAATTTATAAATTTGTTGTCCCTTTCCTAGGTCACAGAAGTGAATCTGAACAACATGTTGTGCCCAGCCATTGCAGAGAAGCGAAGCCCTGGTATCGAATCTGGGCATCTGGACATCAGACTGTCATGACTATGACTCATGGGAAACTTGTAATCCTACTGTTCTACAGTGCTGTCCCCATCTTCAAATGTAGCATGGACTTGTTTGGATTCCCCACTAAGAAAACAGACTGAAATTTCTCCTCGGGGAATAGTACATACAGGAAGCAGAGACACCTAAACTCATACTGGAAAAGAAAGAGGAGGGATGAGAGGACTGTGTGTTTATACTTCTTCCCACAGTTTATTGCCTCAAAAACACCTCTGTAATCAAGTGAGTGTTTTTGCTTTTAACTGCTGTTTCTCACTGTTAATTGCCAATGGCAAAATTAGTGGCCTTATTCTGGAAATGGTTCGTGTTTTATACATTTTGTGTAGATTACAGTAGAATCTTGCGAAGCCACCCTTTAAAATTAAGCCCAGGATCTGTCCACATTCCAGCAAAGAGAGTGTCAGTGCTACCTCATTTTATGACTTTTTTTTTTTTTCCTACTAAATATCAGTACACTTACATCCCAGGATAGGAAATAAAGCTGAATTATAACTCACCACTGGTAAGAACAGAGCGTATCTTGAAGTGCATCATCCTGGCTAACTCTCAGTGCTTGAATGTTGTAAAATGGTCACAGTGAAGAAATGTACGCTGAATCTCCCAGTGACAAGTGTGAAACAATGAGGTTCTACTGTATTTTCATTAAGCTGGTTGAAAATATTGGAGAACAACAGTAACTTGTTACAACAATATTTGTAACAACAAAAATTGTAAACAAAAATTATGTTTTAACTGACTACTATATTTCTAAGCTGCTGCGGATGAATATCTGACTAGGTCCCATTGTATCTTAAAGCTTTGGAGATGTTTTTATTTGAGTGACTGGAAAAACATCAGGTTGAAACTATTTCAAAAAGCCATGTAACATCTAGGCTAAAATAGATATTTCGTCCACTGTTCTGACCTACCTCTGAACAAGATGGTTATTGACATTTAGCTTAGACTGGAGAGGGAGGGAGTAGAGATACAAAGTCCAATGTGAACATCAGATTTTTTTTTTTTTAACTTACTAGCTTTTGAAACATTCCTGCTCTGTGCTCTACACTGACCTCAGCAGAGTGGTTAGTCAGGGAACAAAATTAAATTATTTTTTCTCTACAGCTCTAATATGCTCTGTATACTGATTTAAAACTATAGGTATAAAATGGAGAGTTAAGTCAGTCCACCCTCTAATACAGAGGCAGTGTTCCAGTTTACTAGTATGGCTGCATTTATATTAAGAGATAGCACTAAATTTCTTGTTGACACTTTTTGGAGTAGAATGGGATGCAAGTAGACAGCATTATAAATAGTAAACTGTGTGTACCTCTTCAGATTTTCCAAGTCTAGAGGGAGAAATTGTTAGGCAGAAAGATGGGAAATCGTGACCTGTATATATTCAGATAGTTTGAAGTCCATTGTTTGTGCAGACTGTTGCTATTTCAGGGCTGCAGGAATTGTGTTGTACAGAAGTTTGTTGCAATTTATAGATTCTTTTCATTGTATTGTCATAGCTGTGACTTGTAAGATAAAACAAAACCATCATACCTTCTCCTCCAGCTCAGTCACCTGAAGATATATTCTGAAGTTAAGGCACAAACATGCATACCTCAAGAAGAAAAGCAAGAATGATAAGTGTGGGTTTTTTTCTTTCTCAAAACTTTCATTGGAGAGAGAGAGCAAATGGCTTCTCCAAATATTTTAACTCTATTTGATTAAAAAAAAAAGAAAAGAAAAGAAAACAACAAAAACCCCCCCAAAACCTGAATCAGAAGTGCTTTGCCCCATGATCTAATTGACAGACTGCTTTCTGGCTCTCTTCCAGGCCTGGCTGTAAAATACACATGCATGCACACAAACACTCTTTCCTACCCCCAGACACTGTCAAATTTATCTCGTTTTATTTATTTACATGAGAAATTTGCAAAATGCCTTGAATTGGATTAAATCCTGTTTAGAAAGATTTCCTGGTATTACATCAAATTTGGCAGCACTAGCATTTATTGTCTTTTAAATCCTAACTACTATTTCTGAAGAATCTTTCCAGTTTATCTGTTCTA
>NW_026991290.1:0-24019 GCF_036370855.1 Dromaius novaehollandiae | reverse complement strand
AGCTAGAAACTACCTAGTTTAAACATTCTTGCCGAGCTTCCCAGGGTTGTCTCGTAACAGTTTCCCACAAATGGAGCACACCCCCCTGCCTTTTCAAGTAGCATTTATACAAACACATTGCAAGGTTTGCAACTTTCCCTTTTACACTGACTGGGTAGTAATTTACAGACAATTATAATACTGCTTACACACCATTTTACCACTACGCATGCTCCGGGGAGGGGTCTTTGCCCAGGCGCGGGGCTTTTTGACCTGTGGGTGTGATTTTTTGTGTTACATGGAGGACAGTTCAGTTAGGGACACATGCACCTCCAATTCTTTTGCCAAACTGGCAACACATAGCTAGAAATAAAACATTTTGATGTAATGTTTCTTTAGGGCTTTAGCAGCTCTAGGCTGTCCTGGGTTGAAGAATGCTTCTTCTCCGAAAACAGAGAGCGAGCTTCTCCTGATCTGCCTCCTTTCAACAGCAGGAACAGTCTTCCTGAGCTCCCAGGGTCGTCTTGTAAGAGGAGCACTCGGGGCAAGGCCCAGGCCCAGGCCCAGGAGAGCTCTGCTTGCTTCGGGCGCTGCACAAGGCCCAAGGAGGCCTGAAATGTTGGTCCCAAAGCAAAGGGGACAGAGGGAGTGGTGCCAGCAAGGAAGTGGGAGGCGGAATCCCAGCTGGGCGGGGGAGGAGAGCTGGGGCACAGGCTTGGCACTGGAGCCCCCCCGCCTGTCAGCAGCTGCCCCTGGGCCAGCTCCAGAAGGGCAGAGCTGGCGCTGCCGCTGGGGCTGGGGCTGCGGCTGGGGCTGGGGCTGGGGCTGGAGCAGAGCGGCGGCAGCGGGGGCGGGAAGGAGAGCAGCGAGCGAGGCCGGATCCGGCAGGCGCTGGCGCGCAGCTGCCGAGCAGCGAGGCGAGCGCAGGGCCGCGAGCGTGTGGGCAGAGAGCCGGGCTGCCCCCGAGGGGCTCCTCGAGGGCGGCGGCAGCACCCCCGGCCGCCAGCATGCCCGGGCTGCCCGCACAGGGCGGCGCCGGCGCGCGGAGGGAGCGCGGGCCGCGGCGGGGGTGCGCGGCCCCCTGCGCCCCCGCGGAGGCGCGCGGAGGGCGCCCCTGAGCTCACAGAGGGGCCGCGCGCTGCGCTGCGCTGCGCAGTGTTGCGTTGTGCTGCGTTGTGCTGCGGGGCAGTGCGGTGTTTTGCGCTGCGCTGCGTTGGGCTGCGGGGCGGTGCAGTGCGTTGTGCCGCGCCGCGTTCCGCAGACGCCGCTCCGCGCGCGTTGCTCGAGGGCGCCGGCGGCGGGCGGCTGCTGGCGGCGGGCAGCATGGTGCGAGCGCGGGGGGCGTCCGGCCCCGGGTGCCGCCTGCTGCTGCTGCTCGGCCTCCTGGCGGCCCTGCGTGCCCGGGACAGCCGGGCTGCTCCGCGGGCAGCGCCGGGCCCAGGTAGGGCGGGCGGGCGGGCGGGCGGCGACGGAGGCAGCCTGGGGGCCGCGGGGCCGGCTGGCGAGCGGCCGGGGCGGCGGGAGGCGGCGGCCGGGGCCAGGAGCCGGGAGCCGGGAGCGGCTCGGCGAGGCTTGTGGGGCCGCGGGGAGGGGGGTGCGCTGGGGGGCGCCGGGGTCTGGGGGCGAGAGCTGTGCCTGGAGCAGCGCCTGGCGCTGGGTGACGGGAGCTGTTGTCCCCGCGGGCGGTTGCAGCGGTGCCCGGCGGCGATGGCGATGCTGGTGCTTGGTTGGATGCGGGACCGAAGGCTTGGGAAGATGCAGGAGGTGAGTCCTCGGGGGACCTGACCTTCCCTGGCAAGACCAGAAGCATGCCTTTCCTGGCGCCGCGTCGCCCTGGTGCTGGCCGGGGAGCTCCTGTGCCCACGCAGTGTGAATGATGCTTCGTGTCCCCCGGTGCTGAGGGTTGCCCCTTTGCAGAGTCCTGGCTTCCTTGGTGGAGGTTAGAGACCTCCCTGGAAGAAGGGGCCGAGGGGCCACGTGTTTGTCTTGGGGGTGCTTGGGGGCTGTCGTATAGCGGCTGGATGCAGGACTTGGAGAGGCGCCAGGTCCCAGCCAGCGAGTGCCGCTGGTCCTCCTGTAGCTGGGAGACTCTTCAACTGCATGTGTGGGATGAGCATTCCTTTTCAATTTCTTCTGCATGTGACATTTAACTGAACAAGTCCTTGGCCAACGATAAGGCACTGAAAAGAGCACGAGTGCAACTCAGAAAGGCTTCGGAGATCTGCGCTGGCTGCTTTGGCTCGCAAAGCGCTGTTGGCGAGTCCCCTGAGCCTGTGCTGCTTCCAGTGCCTGCTGCCAACTGGGCTGGCATGATCGGATTGAGTTTACAGCTTGTGTGAGCTCCGGGGCATCCTTTCCCCCAGCAGCTCCATGCCTGCTTAGATTTATGGCCATAGGGTGCCACTGCAGACACCCGCTAAGCGTTTGCAAGGTGCCCATGAGCTGAAGTATGGTGTTATTATATGTTGCCCGTCATCCACCACCCTTCATATCCAAAGTCGTCTGTGGAAATACATCATGAGAACTTCTCCCATCTGTGTTTGGTTACAGATGTGGCTGTAGTTGAGGATTATCGAGTTTCTCAACTGCATCCTGTTGTTGAGCCTCTGGGTCTTCCCACGGGTATGTAGTCAATTTTTACTTCCCTGAAAGAACAAGAACGTTCCTTGTGCTATTTTGTTCCCGTTAACTTGTACTTCATACTTCCTCTGCAGGTGGTCCAAGTGCTTTAGGGCCGCGGGGGGTCCTCAAGGGTAAGTTGTGAGCATTTCTTTCCTTTGAGAGCTGCCAGGTGCCAGGCAAAAGATCCTCTCTGCTCCTCCACAGCTTTGAGACTTGCGACCTACATATATGTCCCATCATGGCCCCCCTTCCATTCGCTACCATTGCTTTGTGAAGAAGCTGTAATGGGAAGAAGAATGTAATGGGAGCCATTCTCATGTGTTTGGTTACAGATGTGGCCATGGGTGATGAAGATTTTCCTTCTCCTCTGGACCCTGGATATGAGGCTCAGAGACTTCCTGGAGGTGAGCAGTCAGCAGATACTCAGTTGAAGAAATAAGCATTTCTTTTCTCCCTCTGTAGTGCACTCCTGAGGAGGCCAAGGTCTGCAGCACACATGCCCTGACCAAAGGGCAGCAGAACAACTAGGGGTAACGCTGGTTCAGTCCTAAACTGGCCAGTGGGCTCCTGTGCGTGAGCAATGTAAACAATCCTTGTTGTCCTCCGGTTCTGAAGGTTGCCTGTTGCTAGAGTTCTGGTTTCCTTGGTGTACATTAGACACCTCCCCAGAAAAAAGCACCAAGGTCCTCATGTGTTTAGGCTGGGGGTGCTTGGGGGCTGCTGGGTAGCGCCTTGACGGAGGATTTTGGAAAGGCGGCAGGGCTCAGCCAAGTGCTCCTGGCCCTCCTGCAGCTGGGAGACTCTCGAACTACATGTGTGTCCCCCATTCCCCTCCCATTCATGGCAAGTCACTTCTGTGGAAGTATGTTGCAGCACGTAATGAAAACTTGTCTTGTCTGTGTTTGCTTACAGGCATTCCTGCAGGCAGTGGCCTTCCAGCTTCCCAGCTGGATCCTGTTTCTGAGCCTCAGGAGCATGCCAGGAGTAAGTGGTGGAGATGTACTCCCTTCCTGGGAGGAACCTTTGGTTTCAGAGTTGTATTCGTGGGCCGTGTAGCTTCAGTCCTTGGCTGAGGCTCATGCCCGCAAAAGAGCAGAGTGGGCTTTGGGAGGGCTTCAGAGATCTGCGGTGGGTGCTTTGCCTGGCTTCTCCAGCCTTGTGCTTTTCCAGTGCCTACAGCAAAGCCAGCAGGCTTGTTGGGGTTGAGCTTAGAGCTCAGGTGAGCTCCAGGGCATCCTTTCCCAGCATGCTTGGATTTGTAGCCACGTGGTGCCTGTGCAGGCACCCAGTAAGTGTTTGCCAAAGACTCAGGAGCGGAAGGGCAAGACGAGTGCCTTGCTGTAATGAGAGGTTCCATGCTCATTCGCTACCATTCAAATCTGAAGCAGCATATGGAAATAGGTAACGAGAGCTCTGCTTGTCTCTTTGGGTACAGATGTGGCCGCAGGTGATGGCAATGCAGCTTCTCAGCTGGATGCCCATGTAGAGTCTGTGGGGAATCGTACAGGTGAGCTGTGACTATTTGCCTACTCTTTTGGGTTATTTGAAAGAAGGAGCATTTACCTGTGCCTATCTTGTTCATGTGCAATTTAACTTAATACTTTCTGTTTAGGTCCTCGGCAGAGGAAGTACGAGGCCCAGAGAGGAAAGTTGGCTGAGAAATATTCTAAACTCCTTCAGAAAATCTTGAAGGACTTGGAAAGAGCAGCTGGTGGGTAGATTTCACTCTGTGTTAAGGGTAATCATTGTAAACGTGAGGTTTTAGAAACAGCTATGGATAATCTGTGGCTTACGCAGGAGAAAGGGATCGATCAGAGCCTCGCTGCAGTGACGCACCATGTCACACCTTCCAGGCATTCGCAAGCCACAGAGCTTGTTGAGGGTGTCTTCTACAAGCTTGTTCTTCACTGCATTTGTTCATGTTAAGGTGCTAGAGTATGGGAAGTGTCCTAAAGCAAGGCAGGAGCGGCTTTCTGAAGATGACTTTTGTCTCTGGTGTGTGGAGATGCTTGCAATTAGTCTCTGGGGAATCCCAGAGGTGAGGCATGACTATTGGTTTACTGTGAGAGCCGCGGTGTCCCTAGCCAAAGGTCTGGCAGGCCCCTCGGCCGCTGTGCGAATCTAGACCTACCCAGGGCATGGCAACATCCCTTTCAGTGCACTAGAGTTCCTTTACAAACGTGTATTGCCTCACGTATTTTACCCTTTTCTCCTCCGTGTTTAATTACAGATGTCCCTCAAGTCACTGAAGCTTCTGCAGCTTCTCAGGGGCTGGAGCCTCTGCTTGAGTCTCAGGGAGATCTCAGGGGTAAGTAGTCTCTCTTCCTTTCCTTTTGATTCTTCTATTAGTATTTTCTCTTTTTTCCTGTTTTATTGCCCTCCTGGGGAATCCAAGGTGCCCAGCACACATGCCGTCCCTGAAGCCCAGAGACACAGGTAGGAGTAGTGCTGGTTCAGGCTTTCACTGGCCAGTGGGCTCTTGCCCGTGAGAAGTGTCAATCAGCTTTCTTGTCCGCTGGTGCCAAGAGACCAGAATCAGTGATAGTAACACCACGGCATGTAAAATTGCCTGGGAATCCCAAACACACAGTGAGATTATCAGTCCTGCAGAATCCAGGGATGTATGGGATTGTCTCCTTTCCTCCAGGTCTTGGTGGTGACAAAGATGCAAAGGCCGCAGATCATAAAGCCCTACAGATGTACTATTTGGTCCTCCCTGCCGCAGTCTTGGGTTCCATGCTGTTTGTCATAGTGCTGAGCTGTATAGTTACTTCCCGGCTGAGGAAGAGAAAACAGTGAGTTGTTCTTTCCGACATTCTTTCTATTTTCTGTGTTTTAGCAACAAAGCATGTGTAGGGATAGTATGGTGGAGTGCCTGGTGAGCTGTTGAGAGGACTCTGTTGAGATGTCTGCTGTAAGCTTTCTTACGCGGACTCTTCCTTCCTAGCAGTGAGTGCTCTTTCCTGAAAGCCATTCTCGTTGTTGCAGAGAAGCGGTACCAGCTAACCCTGCCGCTGCCTCCAACAGAGAGGAGTCAAGCACAGAGGAAGGCAGAGCAAAGGCAGGGAGCAAAAGAGAAAAGGATGAGCTTGCCCTGGAAAATGAAAATTTCAACAACAGCTCCAGGCGACTCCTGGTGCCTATCCCAAACAGAATAAAAAAATTGTTGGGCTAAAATGGCGTGAGTCCTTGGCTGTTTTGGTCCTTTGTGTCTGGGTGTAATGCACAGCACTTACAGCAGGGTTGGATGAGGGAGAGGAGCTGTCAGGGAGTTGCCCTCCCTCAAGGGCTGCCCTCGGTCCCATCATCAGTGTAGTTTCCCAGCTCAGGCTGTCATTAAGGTTTCATTCATCTGAATGGGGGAGTGTGGATGAGCCTTGGAGTGCAAGTGAAGTCACTGGGACTGCTCCACTGAATCCTGATGGATTTGCACAGGACCAGGAGAGCTCTCATTGCTTCGGGTGGTGCACAAGGCTCAAGGAGGCCTGAAATATTTGTCCTAAAGCAAAGGGGACAGAGGGATTGATACCATTGAGAATCAAGGAATCTAAATCATAGATTAACAGTTGAAAGAGAGAACACTTTCCTGATATTTGGTTAAAATCTGTGAAAGAAATCCCCTGCCAGGTGTCCACATTTCAGGCTGTGGCATGAAGTTTTGTATGCAAAGGGTCGATGTGCTATCTGATATAGTCTTGAGGCAGAGCTGTTGAGAAAAGTAATGGTAAGCACAAGGAATGAACATTGATAGAGGGAAGGTAAAAATGTACAAGGCAAATATACCTAAGCACTCCTTTTCTGCTGTGCTGTACCATACTGCTCAATATACAAAGGAATGTATATTCCAAGTACTCAGATTTCACAGGGATGCCACTGTTTGGATTATTTCTGTATATGTTCAACACACAGAAAACAATCTGTATTCAATGCTTCCCCCTACTCCATTCTGAACTTGTATTTAGGCTACCTGAGTGTTTTTATGATTCAAAGCAAGTACCCTGAAATGGAACAAAGTTCAGCATAAAATTTTTTTTTACAGAAGAAAGGACTGCAGATGCCAATAAAATGTGTTAGTGACTAAGTTCCCCTTTTTGGCGACTTATGTTTTCAAATCAAGAAAAATGCTTGAAGCTTAGTTTATTAACCATTCATAAAGTAGTATTTTTTAGATAAAAGCCTTTTTTGCTTAAGAATACGTAATGTGTATAAGAAGCAACTGAAAAGCTAACAAAGTCACAGCACTTCACATGGGCTCAGCCTTGCACCCAGACTGTCTCCATCATATGACTGGGATCTGCCAATGCTAAAAGGAGAAAGTATCTAAAAACTTGAAAGCTTCTGTTGTTACCTTTTTTTTTTTTTTAAATGAACTAATCCTTAAATCACACTGTGGTAATTTGTGAAACGTAAATTAGAAAAAGGAATCTACATAAGTAACGTGTCATTAGCTGTATTATCATGATATTCCTGGTGCATGGCTCTTTCACAAAAATGCTTGCCTTTAAAACAGTCACCTCTCTGCTTTGTTTCTTCTTTCCAGAGACAAGGGATGTTTCATTTGCGCACTGCTACAAAATTTCATAATCAGGGCCTAAGCAACAAATGGGAAACTTCCATTCTCAGTTATACTATTTCACCTTCATCATGATCTGTCATGAAACAGTCAGTCAAGAGAACAAAACATAAAATTCATCCCAACCCAGGAATCCATGGTCTGCAACATCCCACAAGAAAGCAGCAGTTAGGTCAATTACAGGGAAACATTTTGCCCAACGTGGCATTTGTAAAAGCACTGTGGAAGGATCAGGCACTACTGGGGGAGGGGTCACCACACGTTGACTGATTGCTCGCAAATCTTGTACAAACTGGTATTCTGGATCGCCATCAGAATCCTGCCTATGCTTTTTAAGTGGCACAATCGGAGTGTTGTATGGGGATTCACAGACTCTAAGGAGACCCAGTTTTACATAGTGATCAGTTTGCTTTCAGATACTCTTCTCAGCTTCTTTTGGGGTAGGGTATTGTTTAACCATAGGAGGGAATCCCCCCTTTGCTGTTATCGAGACTCAACTAGCTGATTTCAACAGTCCACCATCCATTCCTCAAGAGCTCCGTAACTTTCCAGGAACTCATTCTAAACCTATGGGAATTTGCAGATTAGTTGACTCTGGCTCTGGTGTCTCAGCCACAACGCATGAGCCCGTTAGTATTAATTTTATCCCTCCCGGCTGTAAGCAGATCTGAGTATCCAAGGCTTGCAGGACATCTCTCCCTAAAAGGCAAGAGGGTGAATCTGTGGAAATCATGAAATGTCCCCACACTCCTTTACCTCCAACAGTGAGCAATAAGGGCTTAGTTAACGCTCATTTGCCTTTTCCCATCACTCCTTGTACTATTATTTCATCTGACGATTTGCACCCTTTAGGCTCAAAACTCAAAAGGGAAAGGGTAGCTCCAGTATCCACTAGATAGGGCACTTCTAGACCTTCTATACTTGCCACTATCTGCCCCCGACATCCAAATCTATATCCCAGGAATTTACCCCAATTTCCACAGTATTCACTGTTCACTCCTGATGATCAAAGGCTCCCTGCGGCGGCCATCCTTCTGCCGGGTTACCCTCCTTAGTCACGAACGGACAATCCTTCTGACATACTTGGATCAACCCTTTTTTCCTTTGATTCTTACTACCATCAGTCTTACTCCAGTTTTGCAAAATTTCTGCCAAGGGTGACCCCTTCTCTAGGCCAAAATTATTTCCCACATTGAGTTCCTGAAAAGTGCATCCTATGGTGATCAGGTATGCCTTTTTTTTTCTTTCTTTCCTCTTTCCCCCGCAATACCAGCCTGCAGCTGCTGTGATCACACACTCTCTCTCTCTGGGAACCGCACTCACACCACCCGAGGCTTTGACTGCTAGGACTGCTGTCCCGTCGCAGCGGGCAGCTTTAGCAGCTGACGGGTGCCCCCTTCGGTTCCCAGGTTATACGCACTCACACACTCACAGGACTGTTCACACTCACACCAGTTACAGTGACTCCAGATTTCTGTTTCTAGAGTCTGGCGGTGCGCCTTACGCTGATCCGGCTGCGCACTCCCCGTTCCGGCCGGATTGAGACGGGACTCGAATCCACTCAAGGAAGCGGCAGTTAGGTCAATTACAGTGAAACATTCTGCCCAATGTGGTTCATCACGTTATCTGCGTTATCGGCCTAAGACCTCAGCAAATTCAGCTACTCATGCTAAGCAAGGTTTATGTAAGTTGTGTTAAGTGGTTTACTCTAGACACTTTCAGTTCAATATTCTTTAACTACAGCACAAAGGGGAGTGTTTCGCCTGCACCAGCGTTTGCCAAAGAGCAGAAATTCCTTAACATTGGTGACCAAGAAGCGTTTGCATTCCTTCTTCAGGTTACTGATAGGAAAAGAGCAAGCTTGACTTTACTGCCTGCCATTACTCCTTTAAAGCACTACAATCCCGAGTGTTCATACGGTTTGGGAACAGGCAATAAAGCTATCCTAGAAAGAGAACGCTACCTCGAGGGAGTTGACAAAGCCCTTCCAGCTGCTCCACCACAGCCCACGAATCCCAAACCTACTAGAAGACAGGAAAAATGGAGGAAGCTCCCTGCCCTTCCTTTCTCTTTCCTGCCCATCCCAAAGGTGCTGTTGCCCTGATCACCAGGGCCACCAACACTCACCCCTCTCTCAGAGAGACATCTACAGGCCAATACCTTCTTGCCAAGACTACAAGCCTTCAGTTGACTAAACCACGACTGTCCAAGCTCTTCAAAGGACACAGCACTGCACTAGCGTTTGACACCCCCATGCTCGGAGCCCAAACAACTAAGGAAGAAGTCAAAGACTTGCTTACACCACTCGAGGGAAAGGCAAGCAAAGAGCTGGGGTATTAGCCAATCCCATCAGGAACAGATGAGCAAGGGACGGAGAAGAGAAGCTCTCAAACCAGGATAGCAGTTCCTGCTGGGGGAATTCTCTGAAGAGGCACATGGGCGAAAACACCCACAATGCAGCCTCTAGTAGCTGCGCTCCTGTAACACCAAAGCTCTGCAAAACTCATGCAAGCAAAACTCATACAAGCAACAGTACATATGGACACTGGCATTTGCGCCTTACCTCTCTACTCCCACCAGCCAAAAAGGTCCTCACTCTAAACACCTACATACATCTTGCTAAACATTACCATGCCACAAAGAAGTGCATCCCTCCGGAGCTACAGTTGTCCGAAAAGCAGATTCATTGCCCGGTGTGCAATAAGCCAATAACTACACACTCGGGAGAGACATTCGCTTATCTAGTTCAGAGCTGCGCAAGCCTGGGTGCTCGGTGGTTTCCCACAAATGAAGCACACCCCTCCAACTTTTCAAGTAGCATTGATACAAACACAGTGCAAGGTTCGCCTTTTACACTAATTGGGTAGTAATTTACAGACAATTATAATATTCCTTACACACCATGTTACTACTACACATGCCCAGGGAAGGGGTCTTCACCCAGGCGCGGGGCTTTTTTACCTGTGGGCATGATTTTCGGTATTATATGGAGGACAGTTCAGTTAGGGATACATGCACCTCCAATTCTTTTGCCAAACTGGCAACACATAGCTAGAAACTACCTAGTTTAAACATTCTTGCCGAGCTTCCCAGGGTTGTCTCGTAACAGTTTCCCACAAATGGAGCACACCCCCCTGCCTTTTCAAGTAGCATTTATACAAACACATTGCAAGGTTTGCAACTTTCCCTTTTACACTGACTGGGTAGTAATTTACAGACAATTATAATACTGCTTACACACCATTTTACCACTACGCATGCTCCGGGGAGGGGTCTTTGCCCAGGCGCGGGGCTTTTTGACCTGTGGGTGTGATTTTTTGTGTTACATGGAGGACAGTTCAGTTAGGGACACATGCACCTCCAATTCTTTTGCCAAACTGGCAACACATAGCTAGAAATAAAACATTTTGATGTAATGTTTCTTTAGGGCTTTAGCAGCTCTAGGCTGTCCTGGGTTGAAGAATGCTTCTTCTCCGAAAACAGAGAGCGAGCTTCTCCTGATCTGCCTCCTTTCAACAGCAGGAACAGTCTTCCTGAGCTCCCAGGGTCGTCTTGTAAGAGGAGCACTCGGGGCAAGGCCCAGGCCCAGGCCCAGGAGAGCTCTGCTTGCTTCGGGCGCTGCACAAGGCCCAAGGAGGCCTGAAATGTTGGTCCCAAAGCAAAGGGGACAGAGGGAGTGGTGCCAGCAAGGAAGTGGGAGGCGGAATCCCAGCTGGGCGGGGGAGGAGAGCTGGGGCACAGGCTTGGCACTGGAGCCCCCCCGCCTGTCAGCAGCTGCCCCTGGGCCAGCTCCAGAAGGGCAGAGCTGGCGCTGCCGCTGGGGCTGGGGCTGCGGCTGGGGCTGGGGCTGGGGCTGGAGCAGAGCGGCGGCAGCGGGGGCGGGAAGGAGAGCAGCGAGCGAGGCCGGAGCAGGCGCTGGCGCGCAGCTGCCGAGCAGCGAGGCGAGCGCAGGGCCGCGAGCGTGTGGGCAGAGAGCCGGGCTGCCCCCGAGGGGCTCCTCGAGGGCGGCGGCAGCACCCCCGGCCGCCAGCATGCCCGGGCTGCCCGCACAGGGCGGCGGCGGCGCGCGGAGGGAGCGCGGGCCGCGGCGGGGGTGCGCGGCCCCCTGCGCCCCCGCGGAGGCGCGCGGAGGGCGCCCCTGAGCTCACAGAGGGGCCGCGCGCTGCGCTGCGCTGCGCGGTGTTGCGTTGTGCTGCGTTGTGCTGCGGGGCAGTGCGGTGTTTTGCGCTGCGCTGCGTTGGGCTGCGGGGCGGTGCAGTGCGTTGTGCCGCGCCGCGTTCCGCAGACGCCGCTCCGCGCGCGTTGCTCGAGGGCGCCGGCGGCGGGCGGCTGCTGGCGGCGGGCAGCATGGTGCGAGCGCGGGGGGCGTCCGGCCCCGGGTGCCGCCTGCTGCTGCTGCTCGGCCTCCTGGCGGCCCTGCGTGCCCGGGACAGCCGGGCTGCTCCGCGGGCAGCGCCGGGCCCAGGTAGGGCGGGCGGGCGGGCGGGCGGCGACGGAGGCAGCCTGGGGGCCGCGGGGCCGGCTGGCGAGCGGCCGGGGCGGCGGGAGGCGGCGGCCGGGGCCAGGAGCCGGGAGCCGGGAGCGGCTCGGCGAGGCTTGTGGGGCCGCGGGGAGGGGGGTGCGCTGGGGGGCGCCGGGGTCTGGGGGCGAGAGCTGTGCCTGGAGCAGCGCCTGGCGCTGGGTGACGGGAGCTGTTGTCCCCGCGGGCGGTTGCAGCGGTGCCCGGCGGCGATGGCGATGCTGGTGCTTGGTTGGATGCGGGACCGAAGGCTTGGGAAGATGCAGGAGGTGAGTCCTCGGGGGACCTGACCTTCCCTGGCAAGACCAGAAGCATGCCTTTCCTGGCGCCGCGTCGCCCTGGTGCTGGCCGGGGAGCTCCTGTGCCCACGCAGTGTGAATGATGCTTCGTGTCCCCCGGTGCTGAGGGTTGCCCCTTTGCAGAGTCCTGGCTTCCTTGGTGGAGGTTAGAGACCTCCCTGGAAGAAGGGGCCGAGGGGCCACGTGTTTGTCTTGGGGGTGCTTGGGGGCTGTCGTATAGCGGCTGGATGCAGGACTTGGAGAGGCGCCAGGTCCCAGCCAGCGAGTGCCGCTGGTCCTCCTGTAGCTGGGAGACTCTTCAACTGCATGTGTGGGATGAGCATTCCTTTTCAATTTCTTCTGCATGTGACATTTAACTGAACAAGTCCTTGGCCAACGATAAGGCACTGAAAAGAGCACGAGTGCAACTCAGAAAGGCTTCGGAGATCTGCGCTGGCTGCTTTGGCTCGCAAAGCGCTGTTGGCGAGTCCCCTGAGCCTGTGCTGCTTCCAGTGCCTGCTGCCAACTGGGCTGGCATGATCGGATTGAGTTTACAGCTTGTGTGAGCTCCGGGGCATCCTTTCCCCCAGCAGCTCCATGCCTGCTTAGATTTATGGCCATAGGGTGCCACTGCAGACACCCGCTAAGCGTTTGCAAGGTGCCCATGAGCTGAAGTATGGTGTTATTATATGTTGCCCGTCATCCACCACCCTTCATATCCAAAGTCGTCTGTGGAAATACATCATGAGAACTTCTCCCATCTGTGTTTGGTTACAGATGTGGCTGTAGTTGAGGATTATCGAGTTTCTCAACTGCATCCTGTTGTTGAGCCTCTGGGTCTTCCCACGGGTATGTAGTCAATTTTTACTTCCCTGAAAGAACAAGAACGTTCCTTGTGCTATTTTGTTCCCGTTAACTTGTACTTCATACTTCCTCTGCAGGTGGTCCAAGTGCTTTAGGGCCGCGGGGGGTCCTCAAGGGTAAGTTGTGAGCATTTCTTTCCTTTGAGAGCTGCCAGGTGCCAGGCAAAAGATCCTCTCTGCTCCTCCACAGCTTTGAGACTTGCGACCTACATATATGTCCCATCATGGCCCCCCTTCCATTCGCTACCATTGCTTTGTGAAGAAGCTGTAATGGGAAGAAGAATGTAATGGGAGCCATTCTCATGTGTTTGGTTACAGATGTGGCCATGGGTGATGAAGATTTTCCTTCTCCTCTGGACCCTGGATATGAGGCTCAGAGACTTCCTGGAGGTGAGCAGTCAGCAGATACTCAGTTGAAGAAATAAGCATTTCTTTTCTCCCTCTGTAGTGCACTCCTGAGGAGGCCAAGGTCTGCAGCACACATGCCCTGACCAAAGGGCAGCAGAACAACTAGGGGTAACGCTGGTTCAGTCCTAAACTGGCCAGTGGGCTCCTGTGCGTGAGCAATGTAAACAATCCTTGTTGTCCTCCGGTTCTGAAGGTTGCCTGTTGCTAGAGTTCTGGTTTCCTTGGTGTACATTAGACACCTCCCCAGAAAAAAGCACCAAGGTCCTCATGTGTTTAGGCTGGGGGTGCTTGGGGGCTGCTGGGTAGCGCCTTGACGGAGGATTTTGGAAAGGCGGCAGGGCTCAGCCAAGTGCTCCTGGCCCTCCTGCAGCTGGGAGACTCTCGAACTACATGTGTGTCCCCCATTCCCCTCCCATTCATGGCAAGTCACTTCTGTGGAAGTATGTTGCAGCACGTAATGAAAACTTGTCTTGTCTGTGTTTGCTTACAGGCATTCCTGCAGGCAGTGGCCTTCCAGCTTCCCAGCTGGATCCTGTTTCTGAGCCTCAGGAGCATGCCAGGAGTAAGTGGTGGAGATGTACTCCCTTCCTGGGAGGAACCTTTGGTTTCAGAGTTGTATTCGTGGGCCGTGTAGCTTCAGTCCTTGGCTGAGGCTCATGCCCGCAAAAGAGCAGAGTGGGCTTTGGGAGGGCTTCAGAGATCTGCGGTGGGTGCTTTGCCTGGCTTCTCCAGCCTTGTGCTTTTCCAGTGCCTACAGCAAAGCCAGCAGGCTTGTTGGGGTTGAGCTTAGAGCTCAGGTGAGCTCCAGGGCATCCTTTCCCAGCATGCTTGGATTTGTAGCCACGTGGTGCCTGTGCAGGCACCCAGTAAGTGTTTGCCAAAGACTCAGGAGCGGAAGGGCAAGACGAGTGCCTTGCTGTAATGAGAGGTTCCATGCTCATTCGCTACCATTCAAATCTGAAGCAGCATATGGAAATAGGTAACGAGAGCTCTGCTTGTCTCTTTGGGTACAGATGTGGCCGCAGGTGATGGCAATGCAGCTTCTCAGCTGGATGCCCATGTAGAGTCTGTGGGGAATCGTACAGGTGAGCTGTGACTATTTGCCTACTCTTTTGGGTTATTTGAAAGAAGGAGCATTTACCTGTGCCTATCTTGTTCATGTGCAATTTAACTTAATACTTTCTGTTTAGGTCCTCGGCAGAGGAAGTACGAGGCCCAGAGAGGAAAGTTGGCTGAGAAATATTCTAAACTCCTTCAGAAAATCTTGAAGGACTTGGAAAGAGCAGCTGGTGGGTAGATTTCACTCTGTGTTAAGGGTAATCATTGTAAACGTGAGGTTTTAGAAACAGCTATGGATAATCTGTGGCTTACGCAGGAGAAAGGGATCGATCAGAGCCTCGCTGCAGTGACGCACCATGTCACACCTTCCAGGCATTCGCAAGCCACAGAGCTTGTTGAGGGTGTCTTCTACAAGCTTGTTCTTCACTGCATTTGTTCATGTTAAGGTGCTAGAGTATGGGAAGTGTCCTAAAGCAAGGCAGGAGCGGCTTTCTGAAGATGACTTTTGTCTCTGGTGTGTGGAGATGCTTGCAATTAGTCTCTGGGGAATCCCAGAGGTGAGGCATGACTATTGGTTTACTGTGAGAGCCGCGGTGTCCCTAGCCAAAGGTCTGGCAGGCCCCTCGGCCGCTGTGCGAATCTAGACCTACCCAGGGCATGGCAACATCCCTTTCAGTGCACTAGAGTTCCTTTACAAACGTGTATTGCCTCACGTATTTTACCCTTTTCTCCTCCGTGTTTAATTACAGATGTCCCTCAAGTCACTGAAGCTTCTGCAGCTTCTCAGGGGCTGGAGCCTCTGCTTGAGTCTCAGGGAGATCTCAGGGGTAAGTAGTCTCTCTTCCTTTCCTTTTGATTCTTCTATTAGTATTTTCTCTTTTTTCCTGTTTTATTGCCCTCCTGGGGAATCCAAGGTGCCCAGCACACATGCCGTCCCTGAAGCCCAGAGACACAGGTAGGAGTAGTGCTGGTTCAGGCTTTCACTGGCCAGTGGGCTCTTGCCCGTGAGAAGTGTCAATCAGCTTTCTTGTCCGCTGGTGCCAAGAGACCAGAATCAGTGATAGTAACACCACGGCATGTAAAATTGCCTGGGAATCCCAAACACACAGTGAGATTATCAGTCCTGCAGAATCCAGGGATGTATGGGATTGTCTCCTTTCCTCCAGGTCTTGGTGGTGACAAAGATGCAAAGGCCGCAGATCATAAAGCCCTACAGATGTACTATTTGGTCCTCCCTGCCGCAGTCTTGGGTTCCATGCTGTTTGTCATAGTGCTGAGCTGTATAGTTACTTCCCGGCTGAGGAAGAGAAAACAGTGAGTTGTTCTTTCCGACATTCTTTCTATTTTCTGTGTTTTAGCAACAAAGCATGTGTAGGGATAGTATGGTGGAGTGCCTGGTGAGCTGTTGAGAGGACTCTGTTGAGATGTCTGCTGTAAGCTTTCTTACGCGGACTCTTCCTTCCTAGCAGTGAGTGCTCTTTCCTGAAAGCCATTCTCGTTGTTGCAGAGAAGCGGTACCAGCTAACCCTGCCGCTGCCTCCAACAGAGAGGAGTCAAGCACAGAGGAAGGCAGAGCAAAGGCAGGGAGCAAAAGAGAAAAGGATGAGCTTGCCCTGGAAAATGAAAATTTCAACAACAGCTCCAGGCGACTCCTGGTGCCTATCCCAAACAGAATAAAAAAATTGTTGGGCTAAAATGGCGTGAGTCCTTGGCTGTTTTGGTCCTTTGTGTCTGGGTGTAATGCACAGCACTTACAGCAGGGTTGGATGAGGGAGAGGAGCTGTCAGGGAGTTGCCCTCCCTCAAGGGCTGCCCTCGGTCCCATCATCAGTGTAGTTTCCCAGCTCAGGCTGTCATTAAGGTTTCATTCATCTGAATGGGGGAGTGTGGATGAGCCTTGGAGTGCAAGTGAAGTCACTGGGACTGCTCCACTGAATCCTGATGGATTTGCACAGGACCAGGAGAGCTCTCATTGCTTCGGGTGGTGCACAAGGCTCAAGGAGGCCTGAAATATTTGTCCTAAAGCAAAGGGGACAGAGGGATTGATACCATTGAGAATCAAGGAATCTAAATCATAGATTAACAGTTGAAAGAGAGAACACTTTCCTGATATTTGGTTAAAATCTGTGAAAGAAATCCCCTGCCAGGTGTCCACATTTCAGGCTGTGGCATGAAGTTTTGTATGCAAAGGGTCGATGTGCTATCTGATATAGTCTTGAGGCAGAGCTGTTGAGAAAAGTAATGGTAAGCACAAGGAATGAACATTGATAGAGGGAAGGTAAAAATGTACAAGGCAAATATACCTAAGCACTCCTTTTCTGCTGTGCTGTACCATACTGCTCAATATACAAAGGAATGTATATTCCAAGTACTCAGATTTCACAGGGATGCCACTGTTTGGATTATTTCTGTATATGTTCAACACACAGAAAACAATCTGTATTCAATGCTTCCCCCTACTCCATTCTGAACTTGTATTTAGGCTACCTGAGTGTTTTTATGATTCAAAGCAAGTACCCTGAAATGGAACAAAGTTCAGCATAAAATTTTTTTTTACAGAAGAAAGGACTGCAGATGCCAATAAAATGTGTTAGTGACTAAGTTCCCCTTTTTGGCGACTTATGTTTTCAAATCAAGAAAAATGCTTGAAGCTTAGTTTATTAACCATTCATAAAGTAGTATTTTTTAGATAAAAGCCTTTTTTGCTTAAGAATACGTAATGTGTATAAGAAGCAACTGAAAAGCTAACAAAGTCACAGCACTTCACATGGGCTCAGCCTTGCACCCAGACTGTCTCCATCATATGACTGGGATCTGCCAATGCTAAAAGGAGAAAGTATCTAAAAACTTGAAAGCTTCTGTTGTTACCTTTTTTTTTTTTTTAAATGAACTAATCCTTAAATCACACTGTGGTAATTTGTGAAACGTAAATTAGAAAAAGGAATCTACATAAGTAACGTGTCATTAGCTGTATTATCATGATATTCCTGGTGCATGGCTCTTTCACAAAAATGCTTGCCTTTAAAACAGTCACCTCTCTGCTTTGTTTCTTCTTTCCAGAGACAAGGGATGTTTCATTTGCGCACTGCTACAAAATTTCATAATCAGGGCCTAAGCAACAAATGGGAAACTTCCATTCTCAGTTATACTATTTCACCTTCATCATGATCTGTCATGAAACAGTCAGTCAAGAGAACAAAACATAAAATTCATCCCAACCCAGGAATCCATGGTCTGCAACATCCCACAAGAAAGCAGCAGTTAGGTCAATTACAGGGAAACATTTTGCCCAACGTGGCATTTGTAAAAGCACTGTGGAAGGATCAGGCACTACTGGGGGAGGGGTCACCACACGTTGACTGATTGCTCGCAAATCTTGTACAAACTGGTATTCTGGATCGCCATCAGAATCCTGCCTATGCTTTTTAAGTGGCACAATCGGAGTGTTGTATGGGGATTCACAGACTCTAAGGAGACCCAGTTTTACATAGTGATCAGTTTGCTTTCAGATACTCTTCTCAGCTTCTTTTGGGGTAGGGTATTGTTTAACCATAGGAGGGAATCCCCCCTTTGCTGTTATCGAGACTCAACTAGCTGATTTCAACAGTCCACCATCCATTCCTCAAGAGCTCCGTAACTTTCCAGGAACTCATTCTAAACCTATGGGAATTTGCAGATTAGTTGACTCTGGCTCTGGTGTCTCAGCCACAACGCATGAGCCCGTTAGTATTAATTTTATCCCTCCCGGCTGTAAGCAGATCTGAGTATCCAAGGCTTGCAGGACATCTCTCCCTAAAAGGCAAGAGGGTGAATCTGTGGAAATCATGAAATGTCCCCACACTCCTTTACCTCCAACAGTGAGCAATAAGGGCTTAGTTAACGCTCATTTGCCTTTTCCCATCACTCCTTGTACTATTATTTCATCTGACGATTTGCACCCTTTAGGCTCAAAACTCAAAAGGGAAAGGGTAGCTCCAGTATCCACTAGATAGGGCACTTCTAGACCTTCTATACTTGCCACTATCTGCCCCCGACATCCAAATCTATATCCCAGGAATTTACCCCAATTTCCACAGTATTCACTGTTCACTCCTGATGATCAAAGGCTCCCTGCGGCGGCCATCCTTCTGCCGGGTTACCCTCCTTAGTCACGAACGGACAATCCTTCTGACATACTTGGATCAACCCTTTTTTCCTTTGATTCTTACTACCATCAGTCTTACTCCAGTTTTGCAAAATTTCTGCCAAGGGTGACCCCTTCTCTAGGCCAAAATTATTTCCCACATTGAGTTCCTGAAAAGTGCATCCTATGGTGATCAGGTATGCCTTTTTTTTTCTTTCTTTCCTCTTTCCCCCGCAATACCAGCCTGCAGCTGCTGTGATCACACACTCTCTCTCTCTGGGAACCGCACTCACACCACCCGAGGCTTTGACTGCTAGGACTGCTGTCCCGTCGCAGCGGGCAGCTTTAGCAGCTGACGGGTGCCCCCTTCGGTTCCCAGGTTATACGCACTCACACACTCACAGGACTGTTCACACTCACACCAGTTACAGTGACTCCAGATTTCTGTTTCTAGAGTCTGGCGGTGCGCCTTACGCTGATCCGGCTGCGCACTCCCCGTTCCGGCCGGATTGAGACGGGACTCGAATCCACTCAAGGAAGCGGCAGTTAGGTCAATTACAGTGAAACATTCTGCCCAATGTGGTTCATCACGTTATCTGCGTTATCGGCCTAAGACCTCAGCAAATTCAGCTACTCATGCTAAGCAAGGTTTATGTAAGTTGTGTTAAGTGGTTTACTCTAGACACTTTCAGTTCAATATTCTTTAACTACAGCACAAAGGGGAGTGTTTCGCCTGCACCAGCGTTTGCCAAAGAGCAGAAATTCCTTAACATTGGTGACCAAGAAGCGTTTGCATTCCTTCTTCAGGTTACTGATAGGAAAAGAGCAAGCTTGACTTTACTGCCTGCCATTACTCCTTTAAAGCACTACAATCCCGAGTGTTCATACGGTTTGGGAACAGGCAATAAAGCTATCCTAGAAAGAGAACGCTACCTCGAGGGAGTTGACAAAGCCCTTCCAGCTGCTCCACCACAGCCCACGAATCCCAAACCTACTAGAAGACAGGAAAAATGGAGGAAGCTCCCTGCCCTTCCTTTCTCTTTCCTGCCCATCCCAAAGGTGCTGTTGCCCTGATCACCAGGGCCACCAACACTCACCCCTCTCTCAGAGAGACATCTACAGGCCAATACCTTCTTGCCAAGACTACAAGCCTTCAGTTGACTAAACCACGACTGTCCAAGCTCTTCAAAGGACACAGCACTGCACTAGCGTTTGACACCCCCATGCTCGGAGCCCAAACAACTAAGGAAGAAGTCAAAGACTTGCTTACACCACTCGAGGGAAAGGCAAGCAAAGAGCTGGGGTATTAGCCAATCCCATCAGGAACAGATGAGCAAGGGACGGAGAAGAGAAGCTCTCAAACCAGGATAGCAGTTCCTGCTGGGGGAATTCTCTGAAGAGGCACATGGGCGAAAACACCCACAATGCAGCCTCTAGTAGCTGCGCTCCTGTAACACCAAAGCTCTGCAAAACTCATGCAAGCAAAACTCATACAAGCAACAGTACATATGGACACTGGCATTTGCGCCTTACCTCTCTACTCCCACCAGCCAAAAAGGTCCTCACTCTAAACACCTACATACATCTTGCTAAACATTACCATGCCACAAAGAAGTGCATCCCTCCGGAGCTACAGTTGTCCGAAAAGCAGATTCATTGCCCGGTGTGCAATAAGCCAATAACTACACACTCGGGAGAGACATTCGCTTATCTAGTTCAGAGCTGCGCAAGCCTGGGTGCTCGGTGGTTTCCCACAAATGAAGCACACCCCTCCAACTTTTCAAGTAGCATTGATACAAACACAGTGCAAGGTTCGCCTTTTACACTAATTGGGTAGTAATTTACAGACAATTATAATATTCCTTACACACCATGTTACTACTACACATGCCCAGGGAAGGGGTCTTCACCCAGGCGCGGGGCTTTTTTACCTGTGGGCATGATTTTCGGTATTATATGGAGGACAGTTCAGTTAGGGATACATGCACCTCCAATTCTTTTGCCAAACTGGCAACACATAGCTAGAAACTACCTAGTTTAAACATTCTTGCCGAGCTTCCCAGGGTTGTCTCGTAACAGTTTCCCACAAATGGAGCACACCCCCCTGCCTTTTCAAGTAGCATTTATACAAACACATTGCAAGGTTTGCAACTTTCCCTTTTACACTGACTGGGTAGTAATTTACAGACAATTATAATACTGCTTACACACCATTTTACCACTACGCATGCTCCGGGGAGGGGTCTTTGCCCAGGCGCGGGGCTTTTTGACCTGTGGGTGTGATTTTTTGTGTTACATGGAGGACAGTTCAGTTAGGGACACATGCACCTCCAATTCTTTTGCCAAACTGGCAACACATAGCTAGAAATAAAACATTTTGATGTAATGTTTCTTTAGGGCTTTAGCAGCTCTAGGCTGTCCTGGGTTGAAGAATGCTTCTTCTCCGAAAACAGAGAGCGAGCTTCTCCTGATCTGCCTCCTTTCAACAGCAGGAACAGTCTTCCTGAGCTCCCAGGGTCGTCTTGTAAGAGGAGCACTCGGGGCAAGGCCCAGGCCCAGGCCCAGGAGAGCTCTGCTTGCTTCGGGCGCTGCACAAGGCCCAAGGAGGCCTGAAATGTTGGTCCCAAAGCAAAGGGGACAGAGGGAGTGGTGCCAGCAAGGAAGTGGGAGGCGGAATCCCAGCTGGGCGGGGGAGGAGAGCTGGGGCACAGGCTTGGCACTGGAGCCCCCCCGCCTGTCAGCAGCTGCCCCTGGGCCAGCTCCAGAAGGGCAGAGCTGGCGCTGCCGCTGGGGCTGGGGCTGCGGCTGGGGCTGGGGCTGGGGCTGGAGCAGAGCGGCGGCAGCGGGGGCGGGAAGGAGAGCAGCGAGCGAGGCCGGATCCGGCAGGCGCTGGCGCGCAGCTGCCGAGCAGCGAGGCGAGCGCAGGGCCGCGAGCGTGTGGGCAGAGAGCCGGGCTGCCCCCGAGGGGCTCCTCGAGGGCGGCGGCAGCACCCCCGGCCGCCAGCATGCCCGGGCTGCCCGCACAGGGCGGCGCCGGCGCGCGGAGGGAGCGCGGGCCGCGGCGGGGGTGCGCGGCCCCCTGCGCCCCCGCGGAGGCGCGCGGAGGGCGCCCCTGAGCTCACAGAGGGGCCGCGCGCTGCGCTGCGCTGCGCAGTGTTGCGTTGTGCTGCGTTGTGCTGCGGGGCAGTGCGGTGTTTTGCGCTGCGCTGCGTTGGGCTGCGGGGCGGTGCAGTGCGTTGTGCTGCGGTGCGGGGCGGTGTTTTGCGCTGCGTTGTGCCGCGCCGCGTTCCGCAGACGCCGCTCCGCGCGCGTTGCTCGAGGGCGCCGGCGGCGGGCGGCTGCTGGCGGCGGGCAGCATGGTGCGAGCGCGGGGGGCGTCCGGCCCCGGGTGCCGCCTGCTGCTGCTGCTCGGCCTCCTGGCGGCCCTGCGTGCCCGGGACAGCCGGGCTGCTCCGCGGGCAGCGCCGGGCCCAGGTAGGGCGGGCGGGCGGGCGGGCGGCGACGGAGGCAGCCTGGGGGCCGCGGGGCCGGCTGGCGAGCGGCCGGGGCGGCGGGAGGCGGCGGCCGGGGCCAGGAGCCGGGAGCCGGGAGCGGCTCGGCGAGGCTTGTGGGGCCGCGGGGAGGGGGGTGCGCTGGGGGGCGCCGGGGTCTGGGGGCGAGAGCTGTGCCTGGAGCAGCGCCTGGCGCTGGGTGACGGGAGCTGTTGTCCCCGCGGGCGGTTGCAGCGGTGCCCGGCGGCGATGGCGATGCTGGTGCTTGGTTGGATGCGGGACCGAAGGCTTGGGAAGATGCAGGAGGTGAGTCCTCGGGGGACCTGACCTTCCCTGGCAAGACCAGAAGCATGCCTTTCCTGGCGCCGCGTCGCCCTGGTGCTGGCCGGGGAGCTCCTGTGCCCACGCAGTGTGAATGATGCTTCGTGTCCCCCGGTGCTGAGGGTTGCCCCTTTGCAGAGTCCTGGCTTCCTTGGTGGAGGTTAGAGACCTCCCTGGAAGAAGGGGCCGAGGGGCCACGTGTTTGTCTTGGGGGTGCTTGGGGGCTGTCGTATAGCGGCTGGATGCAGGACTTGGAGAGGCGCCAGGTCCCAGCCAGCGAGTGCCGCTGGTCCTCCTGTAGCTGGGAGACTCTTCAACTGCATGTGTGGGATGAGCATTCCTTTTCAATTTCTTCTGCATGTGACATTTAACTGAACAAGTCCTTGGCCAACGATAAGGCACTGAAAAGAGCACGAGTGCAACTCAGAAAGGCTTCGGAGATCTGCGCTGGCTGCTTTGGCTCGCAAAGCGCTGTTGGCGAGTCCCCTGAGCCTGTGCTGCTTCCAGTGCCTGCTGCCAACTGGGCTGGCATGATCGGATTGAGTTTACAGCTTGTGTGAGCTCCGGGGCATCCTTTCCCCCAGCAGCTCCATGCCTGCTTAGATTTATGGCCATAGGGTGCCACTGCAGACACCCGCTAAGCGTTTGCAAGGTGCCCATGAGCTGAAGTATGGTGTTATTATATGTTGCCCGTCATCCACCACCCTTCATATCCAAAGTCGTCTGTGGAAATACATCATGAGAACTTCTCCCATCTGTGTTTGGTTACAGATGTGGCTGTAGTTGAGGATTATCGAGTTTCTCAACTGCATCCTGTTGTTGAGCCTCTGGGTCTTCCCACGGGTATGTAGTCAATTTTTACTTCCCTGAAAGAACAAGAACGTTCCTTGTGCTATTTTGTTCCCGTTAACTTGTACTTCATACTTCCTCTGCAGGTGGTCCAAGTGCTTTAGGGCCGCGGGGGGTCCTCAAGGGTAAGTTGTGAGCATTTCTTTCCTTTGAGAGCTGCCAGGTGCCAGGCAAAAGATCCTCTCTGCTCCTCCACAGCTTTGAGACTTGCGACCTACATATATGTCCCATCATGGCCCCCCTTCCATTCGCTACCATTGCTTTGTGAAGAAGCTGTAATGGGAAGAAGAATGTAATGGGAGCCATTCTCATGTGTTTGGTTACAGATGTGGCCATGGGTGATGAAGATTTTCCTTCTCCTCTGGACCCTGGATATGAGGCTCAGAGACTTCCTGGAGGTGAGCAGTCAGCAGATACTCAGTTGAAGAAATAAGCATTTCTTTTCTCCCTCTGTAGTGCACTCCTGAGGAGGCCAAGGTCTGCAGCACACATGCCCTGACCAAAGGGCAGCAGAACAACTAGGGGTAACGCTGGTTCAGTCCTAAACTGGCCAGTGGGCTCCTGTGCGTGAGCAATGTAAACAATCCTTGTTGTCCTCCGGTTCTGAAGGTTGCCTGTTGCTAGAGTTCTGGTTTCCTTGGTGTACATTAGACACCTCCCCAGAAAAAAGCACCAAGGTCCTCATGTGTTTAGGCTGGGGGTGCTTGGGGGCTGCTGGGTAGCGCCTTGACGGAGGATTTTGGAAAGGCGGCAGGGCTCAGCCAAGTGCTCCTGGCCCTCCTGCAGCTGGGAGACTCTCGAACTACATGTGTGTCCCCCATTCCCCTCCCATTCATGGCAAGTCACTTCTGTGGAAGTATGTTGCAGCACGTAATGAAAACTTGTCTTGTCTGTGTTTGCTTACAGGCATTCCTGCAGGCAGTGGCCTTCCAGCT